>NC_079172.1:34604424-34721924 GCF_947568905.1 Ostrea edulis | reverse complement strand
GATGATACGATGACGCGATAATACGATGGCGATGGCGCGATAATGCGATAGCGATGACGCGATGGTACGATGGCGATGATGCGATAACGCAATACCGCTATAAAGCATCGCTACATCGTCATCGCGCCAACGGCATCGCATCATCGCCATCGCAATATCGCACCATCATTATCGCATTGTCGCGCCATCGTACCATTGTCATCGCGTCATTGTCATCGCACCATCGGCCCAAACCTCGATGGTGCGATAGTGAACTACGTGGCCCTATCCGGATTCCATACAAAGGAGACGTTTTAAAAAAAAAAATTATATTCCATGCCGTCCGCGATATGGGAACACCGAGAAGCTCCCATCCAAAAGACCAGTGATTCTCACTTTTAAATGCCGAAAGTTTGGCAAAGTTACAGTCACTACCTAATTCAAAGTTAAATCGGACACGGCCGAGGCACAAACAGTCCAGTCACGAAGCGAACGATCTAACTCGTCAGCCACCGCGACTATTCAACGTAAAAGAACTAACAATGCATGCTTTAAATGTTGCTGAAGTGATTGGATCTACTTTTGCTTTTCACTTCTGATACATCCAGTCATACTATAAAGAATTATTTTAAAGGTAGGAAACCTTTCTCTGACTATTTATCATATGCATCATTTATAACTCATTTCATTCATTTTCATAACACATCTGGTATCGTGAACATCTACCGAAACCTTGATAAAATTGAGTGATATGGATATCTGGTTATAATGGTGAATCGGATTCTGATTATCCAATCCAAGAAAGACTCCGGGTTGTCACAAAAGGGAAACATATAAAATATTAATACAAGCATCATACTCATCTGATTATGAAAAAGGGAAGATACCATAATTCCTATAAAGAATTGTATTGGTAAGGCTAGGCAAATACGAGTATAAAACACGTCCGAAAACAGTCGACCTAATGGCAGGTTGTATTTGTTTCAATTAGATCGTAATAATGACCACATAATTTGCGAAAGGTTGACTTTAAACGAGGTTGTTGAAACCTCTGTAACATACAATGTCAGTAGCCTGCCTCTATATGATAGGAGAGAAAAATGCTTACGTAAATGTCTCAAAACATGAAGTTGGTAAACACAGTGCAGATCACTGTACTCAAGTACAGGTGGTATTATATAAGATTCCAGCGACGGAAAAATTTATCAAGTCTGAAGTTAATCAAATGTGTTGACCCTTTGTTGGTTAAAGTGGAATCTTGTCTGGAGCGTTTTGGTGACCTATCTATTGACGGCAATGTAGAGCGATATCTAACGGCATTGTCCTCCAAATCTTGGAACACAGTATACCCGAACGAAATACGGAAACCAAAGTCCTACAAATCTTCTAGAAGAGGATATTAGTTCACCGCTCGCGTTGGCTCAGTGGTTAAAGCGTTAGGAGGTCGTGAGCTTGAGCTCCGCTCGTACATAACATAATAAACCTGAGTTCCCAAGTGACAACGTTCCTAGCTACATGTAACTGGTCAGGATGATGATGTGATAATTGAGGCACTTCATGTAAAACTGGTAACGTCTCAATGTGAGTGGACAATTCTTAACTTTGATTTACTTCCTAAAAGATGCTGTATCGAAAATACATTATAATTGTATTTTAATCGTAAAAACTAGAATACTACTATAGTTAATTAAAATAAACTATAGATAATTCTATTACGGTCAGAACGGAAGACTGTTTTATTTTTGTTAAAATCTCATTTAAAAATTGCTATTTTTCTTTCTTTATAGATTATCGAGCTGCCATACATCGTACATTTTGTGTTGTCCGGTAAGTACTCGTAGATCGTACAGTAACTCCCGTGTATCTGTAAAGGTTCATTATCATTGCTGTATTCTTTCATAAGCTATGTATCACGTGTTATTTAGATCGGCGTTTACATGTATTTACCTTCTTGTTTTCATTATACGAATCTACCTTTGAAAATAAAATTTGTTCACAGAATTGTTTGTTCATCTGTCATTTTAGATAAATTTTGTAAACAGCTCCTTGATTATTTTCGGTTTTCAGATAAAGAACAATCTGTAAATTCTTTGAGGTTCTGTATACAGAAATGTACTACGTGTATCGTGTTTTCCCTACAACACACACGGGATGAAATTTCGAATTTATCTTTCAAATGAAGTAATTATTAATTATTTTTCAGCTGATTCGTGGATCTCGTCATTAGGACGAACGTTTTCTGACAAGAGCCAATATTGAACATCAAATTCTAAAATGGAATCGCTAAACATACTACTGGAAGACGTCATCGATAAATGTGGAGGATTCGGAAGATTTCAATGGACAGTGGTCAGTGTCGCCATGCTCAGCAAGGTGGCCTGCGCGTGGGGAATTCTGATGATGCAGTTTGGCGGCGCCACCCCTGACTGGTGGTGTCAATGGACGAACGATTCCGCCATTGAATCTACAGCGAACAATGAGAGTAGGCTTTTAGAATTCTATCAGGCATGTTCACTCCCCGGGAATGGGTCGACGCCATTACATTGTTTCAGTGTCCGGTTTTCCAACGACATGAACACTGTGGTCAATGAGGTAAAAATCTCACACAGAGGTGACGTTAGCTGTGAATGTATGTTCTTATAGTGTACTACACATTGTGATTTCTAATGTTTATGATATAAGCAGAGAATGTGATATATCCCTCATTCACCGTGGACATTCTATAGTTGTAGCAAAAGTATAGATTTCGGAAAATCAACTATTCCATAGTATTTAGCTCTCTGCATTTCATAAATGCACACTGAGGGTTCTTTTTCATCGATATTCTTGTGGATAAGACACAAAGTGTCCAACCTAGAGGTCATGAGTTCGATCCTCTATCATGGCGGCTGCTGCAACCCTAGATGTTTAACATAAGTTTCGTTTGGTGCTTAACGTCCAATTTTACACTCAAATAGAAACGTCACAATCTGTAGATAAATTGCCTTATGTTTTGATCTATGCTTGAAGAGCAAGACCTTAGCGGCGAGAGTTCTTTTTCGTGCAAACGCCTGACGGGACAGACAGAATATACCCAAAAGATGCGTGACTCTTATTACGACTACCAATAGTTTAATTCATCGAACGTCTTTGATGACAAAATACACTTTTTTATTCCACTCCCTATATAGGCGCTAGTATGCCCATTAAAATGTGTAACCTACTTACTCGTCTAAGATTCGGGTGTGACCGGTCAACAGGGATGCTTACTCTTCTTAGACGCCTAGTCCCACCTCAGATGTTTCGAGGGGTTGCCCAACTTTCAATTTTGTGTTCTTTACAGGATTTGTGAGATTTTTTTCCTTGTGGAAAAACTGAAATATTCCACCTGCCCCAACAAGTTACATAAGTTAATAAACACTTGATAAATTCGGTCCTATTTCAAATTCCTAAAACAGGCCTGGGGTAAAATTATGCATTTGTTTTCATTTCTAACTTCAGTGGGGGTTAATCTGTGACAAGGACTGGGTGACCTCTACCATTACAACAATCCAGATGGGGGGTCTATTGGTCAGCGGTATCCTGGCTGGTCAGCTCTCGGACACGTTTGGAAGAAAACCGACCTTTGTCCTCTCCTTGCTCATAATGACGATATCGAATTTGATTGCTGCTTTCTCAATTTCCTGGGAGATGTTTGCTGTACTTCGATTTCTGATCGGGTTAGGGAGCGGAATATACCTAGCAACGATGTATATTTACATGATCGAGTTCATCCCCAAGAAATACCGTCCGATGATCACAGCTTTTCCCGCGTTTCCGATTTTTGCGGCGATGTTTGGTTTGATGGCTTGGTGGCTTCGAGATTGGAAGAACCTTCATTATGCGACTACGATTGTTACTGCCTCTACACTGCTGAGCACTCTGTGAGTGACTGCAAAATAAAATGATTTTAAAGACAAGACATTTGCCACATAAATGGTTGAATTATTTCTGCTTGTTAAGACAATACTAGCTCTCATTTTGGTGTCAAAAATTCTTGTTGCAAAGTTGTGATTTACTATTTCAATGACAGAAAAAGTTAAACAAACTTTTGTTATTAGTAATTGTGTTAGAAAACCTATCCAGGGGCTCTGGATGAAGCAAAATTACATTATTATCTTCTCGTACCAAAATTGATTTCTATATAATGTTATATATCCGATAGAACTGAAATCTTAATTTTGATCATTAAAATTTTACACTTAATTTTGATTCAGTTAATGACTACGGTTAAAGTTACATACAAAACTATCAAATGAGCACATTTTTACTACAAAATATTAAAAAATTTAGAGCCAATATTACTTTAATGCTGAGTGATTGCAAAATAAAGTGCTTTTAAAGACATAAGCCGTTTACCATTGGAATGGTTAAATTATTTTTTCTCGTTAAAGCTTTATGGTGCAAAGTAGAAATATACCATATTAACCCAATAGGTAATTTTTGAATGTTAAGTATAATTAAACCAGTACATTGGATTCAAAATCTTTCAGAGTTATACCAGAAAGCTTCCGTTGGCTGGCCTCCCGTTACAAAGTGGAGAAATCTATGGAGGTAATAAAAAAAGTGGCTCGAACCAACAACAGAGAGGTGCCCGATCTGACCAAACTACAGGATGTCATCTACAAGTCCGTGGGTGAATCGAATAAGAAATTTACGCTCATTGATATATTTCGCCATGGAAACTTTCTTCAAACGTCATGTCTTTTGATGTTTTGTTGGTAAGGTTCCGTTACAAATAATCACTAGAAGTTAATTGCCTGCAGCTGTTTTACATAAATGTTTCTCATTATGACAAAGATCTTTGTAGATTTAAAGAAGCATATATGAAATAATCATCATAATAACTAAACTTTACACCATTGAAATATAGATGTGTCATACTATAGGCTGTCATGTGGGTATTCATACTACGCCATAACATTTGGTGTGGGCCAGTTATCCGGAAGCCTCTACGTCAACATGTTTCTTCTAAGCGTCGTGGAAATACCAGGAACCCTCAGCTCTTGGTATCTCAACAACAGGTTTAAAAAGATTTTTCAATTAATTGTTAAGCACCATTCTTATTCTACGCACATGTACTCTTAAGATGATATTAAAAGATGCTGGAGTTCCATATTGTTATCTACGTAGTATTATGTGATCAGGTCTTCCAATAGTCTGTGGGAATTTCCATGCGCACCGATTATGCTCCTTTTGATTTTGTAGTGTTATGTGGCAGAATTTATTCAAAGCTTCAATTGTACGTGAGAAAAATATATTGCTGTGGCCCCAAGCTCGACATTTGATTAGATATATCGACGATCTTTTATCTATGAATAATATTAAATTTCATTCATATGTCGATTGTATATATCCCGTTCAATTCGAAATAAAAGACACCACAGAGTCTTCCATTTTAATATCTTATTGAGCGTAAACTTTAACGGCAAACTAATTAACATTTTAATATCTTATTGAGCGTAAACTTTAACGGCAAACTAATTAACAACTCGGCTTTATGACAAACCGAAACGGGATGATTTCAGTTTCACCATTGTTGATCCAGGTTAGAATAGGTCCTCATCACCCCTTGCTTGCTGTAAGAGGCGACTGAATGGAGCGGTCCTTCGAATGAGTCCGCAAAAACGAGGTATAAAGATCCCTTCCTTCTCAAGGGCCATAAGCACCGAGCATAGGCCTAAATTTTGCAACCCTTCATCAGCGATGGTGATGTTTCCACATGAGTGAAACATTCTCAAGCGGGACGTTAAATAAAATGCAACCAATCAATCCATATTTATGTAGATGCCGTCAACATAAGCAACATTCTTCGTCATAAAAGAGTTCAGTCCTGTATTCCAACTTATTTCAAGTTCAAGTATACGCCCAGCATTTCCTACAGCTATACTTCTACTATTGCTTCCAAACGTTTTAATTATAAACAAACTTTACAGTGCCTAGATATAGACCATCTTATACTTAATCCACCTACGTGTTCTTTATATTCTTTCAACTATATTCCAGCTGGACATGTCATTACTGGTGACGTTGATATAGTTGAAAATGAGGACCTCAGATCACTTTATAAAAGGTTCTAAATACAGAGAGCCTCGGTCTTGCAATTGGCGACAGAACTTCATCTCTATTATGAATTCTGTCGAAGATCATGCTAGACGATGGGCTAAATATTAAAAAGAAGAAATTGATACATTGTCAAAATGGATTAAAAGTATAAGAGGAATATTAAAATCCCGCATTAGACATATTAAAACAAACGTACGTACCATCCATCCAACTGTGTTTAGTAGACTAGAAGTGATAAAAGAATTAGATGGGTTACATGAGGTTCCAACTGACAAAGCTTGTAATAACATTGTCTTTGTTTGTAAGGTTCATCATCACAACTGTATTTTAAACGAACCGTATCCGAATTTAAACGAATCCGTAGTCAAAATCAGTGTGCCAAGAACGGCCTAACAATCGACATGAAACACGTCAGACAGTATTTGACTCAATGGTAGGTTGTATTGACAAACTAGATCGTTATAACGACCATAGAATTTGAGAAATGCTGATTTTAAACGAGACTGTTGGAACCCCTGCACCATCAACTTGTTTGTCAGTAGCCTGCTTCGATTTAAAAACTGACCATACGCAGAACAAGCTCTTGCGTATCGAATCATTTGAGAGATGTAAACACAATATGCAGGTGATAATGGAATGTTGTTACAAAATATTGGAAGTTGACGATGGAGAAGTTGACAAAATAGTGGATTGTCATAGAGTACAGTTGTTAGTTTGCCGTTAATATCTACTTTCAATAAAATATCTAAGTATGGAGGAGAAGTGGACAACTCTGTGGTTTCTTTTATTTCGATTTCACTGGGTTATATTGAATCGACATATGAATGAAAATTATTATTGTTAATATATAATACATCGTCGATATATCTAAATGTCGCATTGAAGGCCACAGCAAGATATTTAATACCAAATTCTTAAGCACTGGTAAGTATGTAGACACTATATTTGAGCCTAGTAGATATCATTTTATCAGGAAAACTGTCCTTTTACAAAAAAGAGGTACATTGTATTCCAAAGATTTCAATGTTACGTTTAACAGGATCGGGCGACGTTGGACGTGCTGTCTGCTGTTTATGATTGCTGCGGTGGCTGGGCTCGTGGCAGCCACCCTACAAATAGTGGGTGAGTGGCAGCTACATTAACCTTTAGGACTGACTGGTGATGAATTACTTGTGAATTACTTATGGGTTGTTGATTGAGTATAGGGAAATATCTCCACTTGAGGTCGTTACGCGGTAAAGCGGACAGAAACGTCCTCGCGTAACCCGAATGCGTACGTATATCTTTCTCAATTCTGAGTTAAGTCTTCATTACACATTTTTCAGATTTTATATTCTTTTCATTTCAAATGTTTTTGGACGTGGGATAAAAGACTTGTCCTAACCGAGGAGTTACTTGTAGCGGTCCCCTCCTATTGGGTCCCCATTTTAACAAATCCTGGATCCGCCAATATTATCTAAGCTAAATAAACATAGTTTATAAGGTCGTCTATCAATTCCGACTTACTGGACAGTACTGTCTAATTTATTCATGGGTTTGAACAATTTTTAGAGATCTCTTTATAATTAATTTACAACGTGTAACTACATTTATTAAGAAGATATGTACAATGTGTTGATGGACATCAACATTACGTTTTCAATGACGTCATTTTAACCATTTAGTGCGATATCCATAAACAAATCATTCTTATAATCCTTTCTCATCATTTCAAATTAAAGTAAAACGTGCATATGACAAATTTGTCCAGTTGAAATGGCATTCCACAATGTTTGTACTTTCATGCGTCTAAAGAGCTATAAATTCACGCCTGGTGATTTCGCGTTTCCCGTACAAAGTTAAAAAACCAATTTGTATTTCGATGTTGTGTTGAGGACAGTCATTTTCACTGTGCAGTTTTAATTTTTAACTCCAACGAAAATCGCGTGTTAGCGAAAATATCAGCTTTTGTAATGTAATTTGTTGTTACATATTTCCCTGCAGAGGTAATATTAGGCATTGGTGGAATCTACAAAATTCACACGATTAGGAAAATGGATATTACCATTCCGTTGGTATATACATGACATTTCTGCTTGTTCACTGTAGACGTCCCAGACAAGGCGAGCATGATCACAGGATTCTCCCTGGCGGCCAAATTGGGAGTGTCGGCGGCATGGCCAGCTCTTATGACGTACACTACTGAACTCTATCCCACAGTGATTAGGTTAGTATTCAAAAGGAATAACCAAACGACACGCAATAATTCCAGAGATTATCGTCTGACCTCAGAATCACAGCAAACAATCAATCGTTGTATGGTTTCAAATATAACCTTGAAAATGTTACAAAATTTCCACTGCTATGACCTTGAGCGCCAGACACAAATTTACCTACAGCTGGATCCTTCCCAATAAGTGTGAAAATTCTCAAACTTTAGGATAAGTAAATCAAATCCGCAAATGAAATTGAATATGTACATGCATGTGTGTGCGGTCGAATAAGTATTTTGTTTGCAATGGATGGGAGGTGAAAGTTGCCTATTGGTTTTCTGGGTTGAAAGGTCAAAATACGTAAAAGCTAAAATAATTTAAAAAAAAAAAGATAACGAGACTTTCTATCTATTCTACTTTAAAATTCATTCTATATATATATATATATATATATATATATATATATACTTTTCATATAGTTTTTATTGATAAAGTAAGACCCTTTACCCGACAGTCGGGAAATTTCATCGACCGACTCGTCATTAGTATAACTATTACATGAATCACGTTGAATGTCTAATCAAAAGGTCATAGGTCAATATGTTTTTATTTTTTTCATGGATGTCAAAGTGGGGTGGGAGCATGCCGGAGACAGAAAACTAATTATGTTTGCAAAAATATCTCGTTATTATAATCTTATTAGAGTATTTACGGAAATAATTTTTATGTAGTCGAACTAATCACAAAAACTAATCTATATGACAGTCATGCATTATTGTAGAAACATTTCGTACGGATTTCTGAGTTCAGTGTCACGTGTTGGAGCAATGATTGCCCCTCAAATTGTTCACTTGGTGAGTAAAATAATGTTAACTCTTTCACTAGTTAGTAAATTAATGCTAACTCGTTCACTTGGTGAGTAAATTAATGTTAACTCGTTCACTTGGTGAGTAAAATAATGTTAATTAACTGAGGTAATCACACTCGACACGATGTTCCTAAGAACACTTTAGTTTTTGCTTTGAATAAGAATAATTCGTATTCTTTTTATTCTTTTCAGAACACCAAGGTTCCAGGACTGCTCTATTTTCTGTTTGGGGGCTCAATGTTTTTATCTGCTATTATTTCGCTCATGTTTCCGGAGACGAAAGGCAAGGCTTTGGAAGATCAAATTCAGACAAAGAACATTGATTTCAAAGAAACTGAGAAAACAAACAAGAACGAGAATGGGATTTAAAAAAATGTTCAGAAATAAAGAGATAAGAAATTTTCATTTTCTTCACTTGATTCAAATTTCTATTTCGTCCCCTAAAGAAATTTCATCTTAGATGAACACTTTCGCCGATAGGATAGGCTATTAAAGAAGGAACCCCTTCCTCTACCCGTACGTAGACTTGAGCCATCAACTAGCTGTAAAGTTTAGCTTTCAAATCAAAGCCATACTCGTCACCGTCGTCGGTCTCCTTCCGTCTCGAGAGACGATAGCTGCACCATGCTAAGTCAGGTCTTGTTTGCTGCATCTCCTCGTGTGGCTGTGAAGGCCAATGTGGGAGTGGCAGTCTTTGCCGCAAATGGTACAGGTGTGGATTGTCACCACCTGGCCTCTGAAGCTGAACTTGCGGGTGTCTCTCTTCTTCTTCTTCAGGGAGTCGATGCGCTTCTTGCCATCTTATTTGGTGCCGATCTGCACAGCGGCTCTCCAAGAGTCCCGGGACCTTGCAAGGCTTTCCCACGACTGTGTGTCGATTCCAGCACTCTTCATATCCCTTTTGTAGATGTCTTTGAAGCGCAGTCTGGAGCGGTCATGGGGTCTAGAGCCTCCCGAGAGTTCCCAATATAGCAGATCCTTAGGCATCCTGCCATCCCCCATTCTGCAAACGTGGCCTAGCCAGTGGAGGCAGCGCTAACTGAGGAGGGTGTAGATGGTTGGCAGTCCAGCGCTCTCCAGCACCTCAGTATTGGGGATTCTCTTCTGCCCTCTGACCACGAGTATGCGTCTTAGATAGCGCAGATGGAAGCTGTTCAGTTGCTTTTCCTGGACAGTGTATGATGTCCAAGTTTCGCTGGAGTATAGGAGTGTGGACAAGACACAGGCTCTGTACTCCTGCATCTTAGTATTCTCCGTCAGGATGTTGTTGGCCCACACTCTCTTGTGTAGCTTTGACATCACTGCGGCTGCTTTGGGGATCCTGGAGTTGATCTCTGGCTCAAGAGAGAGGTTTGCACTGATAGTGGACCCCAAGTACTGTTTGTCAACTGCGTTGAATCCCTGACTCCCTATATGGATGCTCGGGGGTCTGTTCTCTACCCCATCACTTCAGTCTTTTTTATGCTGATTGTGAGATCAAATTCATCGCACACCATTGCGAAGCGGTAAATCAGCCTTTGGGGTGCTTCTTCAGTGTGCATTAACAAGACAGCATCATCGGCAAAACGAGTCGCCCTGATGGTGACATGTCTGATCTTGGTCTTGGCACGTAGTCTGGCCAGGTGGTACAGCTTGCCGTCGTACCGCGTTTGCAGGTAGGCTCAATCTTCGTTCTCTTTGAAGGCACGGGCCGGGAACATCAAGAAAAAGATCCCGAAGAGGGTTAGGTCGAGTACACATCCCTGTTTTACTCCACTGTTGATGGGGGAACGGGTCTGATGTTGAGTCGTTGTAGCTCAGTATAAACTCAATGTGCTGAGTATGTCGGTGTGGAAGGACACAATGATGGAGTTCAGCTTCGGGGGTATCTGATCTTCTTCAGGAGTTGGAAGAGGTCCCTTCTGCCGACGAGGTCAAACGCCTTCATCAGATCTATGAAGGCAAGGAAAATAGTTCGTTTTGCTCTTGGCACTTCTCCTGCAGCTGTCTCACTGAGAGGATCATGTAGTCAATGATGGATCTCCCTTTCCTGAATCCGCACGGAGATTCAGGATAAACTCGTGCCGCTAGAATCTTCAGTTGGGCTAAAATGATTCTTGCAGACTTTGCGAACAATGCTCAACAGGGAAATGCCCCTGTAGGTGTTACAGTCGCTATGGTAGCCTTTGTTTTTGTAGAGAGTCATTATCTTGGCGCCACGCATGTCTCGTAGTTTGGAGCCCTCTCTCCAGCACAGGCAAAGTAGTTTGTGAAGGTCCTCAATCAGTTCTTTCCCCGCCTTGATCACTTCTGGAGTTATGCCATCTTCGCCAGGAGCTTTGCCGGTGGCGAGACAGTCGATGACATTGCTAACTTCCTCTGTTGTTGGCTCCTCGTCCAGTTTGTCCAGAACGGGTAGCTGGCTGAGTGCGTTTGTTGTGGCCTGGCATGAGTTTTTCTCATATGCTACATGTAGGTGCGCAGCACACTTGACCTATACTGCAGGTTCCATCTCTTTCCAGTTCTTCTCAATCCAGTCCTCGTTTCGATGCTCCTTCCGCCCAAGGGCCTCTGGTCCGGATTGGTATAGGGATATACGCATTTGCTTCCACTTTGCATCTGCAGTGATGACATCTCGGGTTTTTTCCAGTGAGATTCTGAGTTTCGTGTAGTCTCTGGAAAAAAGAACTGCATGAGGCTCGGCTAGCGTTGATGCGTATGAGGCTCTTGGCCTTGGTGTGGTGCATTTTGCATGGGATGAGGGGGATCTTGGAGCGGACTAGGGTGCAGTCCGTGTCGCAATCAGCACTGTGCATGCTTCTGGTATTCTTCACATTGTTCAGGTCTCCCCTCCTGGTCAGTATCATGCCGGGATGATGCCAATGCTTAGATCTTGGATGGTGCCATGACACTTTGTGTCTATCTTTGTGCTGGAAGAAGGTGCTTGTCACAGACATGCTGTTATAGGAGCACAGCTCAAGAAGCCTCTGACCGTTGTCATTCATCTTCCAAATCCCATAATGTGTGATGACTGAAGTCCAGACTACAAAGTCCGCATCAACTCTTGCGTTGAAGTCCCCTATGATGAAGAGTGCTTCTTTGTTGAGTATGGTATGGACGATAGAGTCAAGGGCATCATAGAACTGGTATTTCTCTTCTACAGTGGAGCTCGGAGTTGGGGCATAGGCGCACACAAAATTGACTGCACGCGTACCTGTAGCCATCCGCAGGGTCAGGGGTCTCTTTGTTCCCTGTTGGAGGTTCCATATTGGACAGCAGGGAGTTCTTCAGTGCGAAGCCCACACCGTGAATCCTGAGTTCATCTGCCTTCTTCTCCTGCCAGAAGAACGTGTAGTTTCGTTCACGCAGAGATCCGTCATCACCAGTCTGGTTTCTTGTAGTGCAAAGATGGTGGAGCTCTCTGTCAATGACGGCGGTCTTCCATAGGTCATCCATGGTCTCCGGGTCACTGTTGAAGCCGGGTCACATGGTTCTCACGTTCCAGCTGGCAATTCGAAGAACTGGAGTCTTCTTTTGATATCTTTGTTGTTTACCTGGTGCTGGGTTTTACAATTTGTCTGTCGATTTTGTCTAAACTCAATGCACCCAATGAAGCAAGCACGATGTGGCGGAGTAGTACCTAACTGCCCGAGGACTGCTCGGGTAAGGCGGGCGGTAACTACCCAATGGAATCTGGAAATTCCTCCCACCGTCAGGAGCAATCCCTAGCGCCCAGCTCTACACCAAACGAACTTGAGCTTGTCACTGGTAACTGCTGCTCCCGTATTCTGCCTTCGCTGGTACAGCGAAGCTGGAGTGACCTCTCCAGGTGCAGGCCTGGGCAGATGATATGGAGATCCTGGAGTGCCCAGTCGCCAGGATCCCCCTCTCAGCGTTGCTGGTAAGGTCCGATGGATAGGCTAGCCGATACGGTCGGTGTCAGCGCAGCTAAAGGAGTTGCCAGAAGATGTCGCAGTGCATAATCAACCACCTAAGGGGTTCCGCTCCTGATATTCTGTTTGGGTTGATTCCCCCTAGCCTTGGACTTTCCCGAGCCATCCACAAGGCAGCGGAGCTATTTGATCCATAGCTTGGAGTCTGGATTGTGGACACCAGAGCGTATACACACGCCGGTGGGCCATGCATGCCGTACGTCTAGGGGCCAGACCTCCTCCGAGTCCCTTGTAGTCTAGCCTGGCTACAGAGTGTAGTCAGTTGACGTGAGTCGCCACTACATAGGGCTGGAGAGACGATGTACTGGCAGGGCAAGACTTACGCACTCGGTTTACCTATTCGCGTTGCTGCAAGCAGAGGTGCTAGTCAGCGGTGGAGGCTGAAAGCAAGAGGTGACAAGAACAAAAATACTTTGCCAACACACTAGACGCATCACATCAGCCATTGAGACCCAACTATAATATATAGCTGTTATGTTTAATTTTCTAATCAAGGCCATGCTAGATTTTAAAATAACCCCAATATGAAGAAAATATACTTCAACAATGAACCATAAGTATCCGTCGCTACCTAACTACACTATATCTTCTACAAAGAGGTGTTCTCTTTTTGCTCATTGATATATTAAAACTAGAACGCAGCTATATGGGGTGGGGGTGGGGGCATGTAACGTACATATAACTGAACAGTAGCATGATATTTTACGATGGTACGTCAAATATCAAAGCGGTGGACATGTCGAGTTGCAATTGAATCGTAAAATGGTCGACGTAAAATGTAAAATGAGAACTTGTGATGAGAAAATCAACCTAAGACTACAGGGACTAAGCCCGTTTTGGTGCCCGAACTGTAACGTGATACCATAAATATGGATTGATGGTATCACAGAGTTCGGGTCAAAAACGAGCTTAGCCCCTGTGACTAAAACAAAGAAATTCCAGAAAAAATGGAAACCATTTTCAAAAGAATCGTAGTGTGGAAGTGTTAAATACATAGCTCTCCTACGAGATCTGACTAATGGGTAAACTATTTAGCGTTATCGGTAGAGCACTGAACCGTCGTGTCAGAGGTTCCGGGTTTGATCCTCAGCAGAAATATTATTATGAATAAATTTCCTTGTTACATTTGGTACCCACGTTGGGGTCGGGATTCTTTCTGGCGGGTGAGACTAATCTAATTGTCCCCAGAACTCTGCACAGCCACTGGCACTTCATAAGAATTGGGACGCATATGAAAAGTCAAATATATGATGAATTGATCGTTATAATGATCTAATTTGCAAATACAAGCTATTGCTTGGTTGGGTGCTGTCTGACATGGTTGATATCGATTGTTAGACCGTCCTTGACACACATTTTGACTACAGATTATTCCGTTTACTTGATGAAAATGTACCTGGCTTACGGTGGGTTTGGTCGGTATACAGGAATGTTTAGTTACTACCCATGGTCATCTGATCCCACCTATGGTATGTCAAGGGAGCGTGTTTGCCCTTTTCTCAATTTTGTATCATTTATAGGATTTACAAGAGATTGATCACTGTTCGTTTGTTGATATTGCTGTATTGGCAAGAATATATCGGAAAGGGAGAAACGTAATATTTCTGTACGGGAGTACTCTATCGTGCCAACTCTGTCTCATGGGGCCTCAGTTATCTAAAAGATTTAATTAAGCCGACAAGGCGGTTACGGAAATGGCCGAGTTGTTACGATTGCACAAATACGAGAGACGCGAGGTCAACAGGGTATCAGTTTAATACTTCTGCAGCTCTTCAATATAGAAGGTGTTAAAAGTAGTCCCTTCAAAACATTGGAGAGAGTTGAGTTAGTACGAATGGGTGTAACTGTGTAAATACATTCTGCTTGAAGCATGATGTTGTTAGCAGCAGAAAGAATTACAAGTAACAGAATTCTATGTTTTCGTTCTTGGATAAATTTTGTAGCCTTGCGTCAATTCAGTGAAACCAAGAATACACGTGGATTGTGAATAAATTGCAGCTACATATAATTAATCGGTGGTATGTATTGTGTGTCTTTTAACATTAGGCCTAGTAGAACCTACTGTCATTTTATCTAACACAGACGTTTGTACATACTGAGTAACGTAGGTTGACACTCGAGCACATGTGGCTGATTATGGATAATTGCATTGCGAAATAACGGACTTGAGACACTTTAGATGGACGGTGTAAACAACATGGATCAAAAGTCATATTACACATGTACAGAACTCGTATTACACATGTACATAACTCATATTACACATGTACAGAACTCTTATTACACATGTACAGAACTCGTATTACACATGTACAGAACTCATATTACACATGTACAGAACTCTTATTACACATGTACAGAACTCATATTACACATGTACAGAACTCGTATTACACATGTACAGAACTCGTATTACACATGTACAGAACTTGTATTACACATGTACAGAACTCATATTACACATGTACAGAGCTCGTATTTCACATGTACAGAGCTTGTATTACACATGTACAGAACTCGTATTACACATGTACAGAACTCGTATTACACATGTACACAATGGAATTTTAGGTGGCATTATTATAAATCTTTATACCCACATTGGTAATTTTTATGAAGTTCTTTTTCTCTGGGCAGGCAATTGAAAAATTTTAATTTCTTTTACAAATGTACACAGAATGTCTTCAGTTCACTTTCCAAAAAGCGATGAAACTATTATATTTTTAAAAGATGTTGAAAGCAGAATATGGTAACCGATCACGCAGTCAAAAGATCATATTTTTGTAGTACAGTGGAACCCTGTTATTACGTTTTCCATTTTGTCACGATAAAATAACGTAATACCAGGGTCAACATAATAAACATTCCCAGTGAAATCCGTTAAAAATATCATTTGGAAACTGTACATCTTCCGTTGATAAACAGGGCACATACAGAGCAGGGCTCAATTAGTGTTCTTCGATCATCAAGAACTTTTATTAATTTTGATATTTGATTCAAATTTACAAGTCATTCATTTGTACAATGTTGTACTTACAAAATTATTTTGCTAATTATTTCAAAGTTGCTTTAAGAACTAATAATTTGAAATTGAAAATAGTTATATGAATTTATAAATTATCACATTTGGGTAGTGTGTGATATTTATTCATTGATATAGAAATATGATAAATTGAAATACAAATTAGGAAATTGAAATTACAAATTAGTAATAAGGTAATTTGAAGTTACAAAGTACATGTATGATGTATTACAGATTAAGTTTTGGATATTGCAGCACTCATCAATAAACAATCAGAGAATGGTTTTTTTTTCAATAATTTTCACTACATCAAAGACTCATAAAGTGAACTGCTAATTACAAAAGTGCTGATGGAGTATATTGTTCGATGTATAAATATACATGTTCTAATATATATTGTTGTTAAAAAAATTGTAGTAAAATTCAAAAAGAAGAAGGATACAACTTTGCTGTACACGTGTTCCGTCCATGAATTGGGGTAAAATGGTCCGAGTGCGTTGGCGATTGACTGAGTTTCCTCGGAGATTTGTGTCCCGTTGCAGAGCCTTGGTCTCCTGGCTGGTACTTCTGCGACAGACTCTATTTTATAATGAGTTCACTTCGTACATAGTGGGTCTGGAAACCGCAGCGGAACCAATGTTCTGGGTGGTGGACAAATTCTCCAAATACTTTGGACCGGTAAGGATAGATTTAAGGTGCTCTTATGTAAATAGTACATGTAGCATTAGGGTGCGTAACATTGAAAATTTTCACTCCAAGAAATCCATTGTCATTTGATGTGCAGTTGAGGTTGACAATGGTTTTCTTGGGTGAAAATTTTCAATGTTGCCCTCAACTGTATGCACTATTTGTTTTATTATACTAAATATCATAGATTTATCAGATGTATGTTAAACGAAGCAAAACACTGACTTGAGGTTTGAGGCAGTTAATTGAACATTAATTAGACGGAAAGCTTTTGATTGTGATGTCATAATAGAATGATGCAAAACCTTAACATCAAGCATAAAGATTTTGTAACGTAGTCTTATTTCATAAAACAAACAAACAAAACTCAATAAAAGAGGAGGTAAACATCAAATGAAATGTGAAATTGCAGTAGCTAAGAATGGGAATGTTTGTCTTTTCATTTGTTATTGGTGACCATTAATGTTGATTTGACGTATGCAAACATCAATTTTACCTCTATGTAATAATGTCATCTAGCAATCTATAGTGTACTATATGTAGAAAATCTGTGCACATGAGATAATTTTTATATCAACACCTGTTGTTAAGTATTGATACCCTTTACTAGATATCAGCACATTGGAGGATGTGGTTTCTAATTCTCAGAAGGTATCAATAAACATTTGTATTACAATAAACATTTCTATTATGATATTAAACATTTTTATCACAATAAACATTCCTATTACAATATTAAATATTTTTATTACAATAAACATTTTAACTACGATATTAAACATTTTTATCACAATAGACATTCCTATTACAATATTAAACATTTTTATTATAATAAACATTTCTATTATGATATTAAACATTTTTATTACAATAAACATTTCTATTACAATATTAAAACATTTTTATTACTGTAACAATCAACATTTCTAGAATAACAGTAATCATTCCTATTACAATAAATATGTCTATTACAAAAAAATAAACTGTAATAAACATTGTCATTCATATTACGTGGGAATACCCAGATCTGGGATAAAATAGGTCCTCAGTACCCATTACTTATCGTAAGAGGCGACTAAGTGGGTGGTCCTTTGGAAGAGACCACAAAAAGTGAGGCCTGGTGTCACAGCAGGTGTGGCACGATAAAGATCCCTCCTTGCTCAAAGGTCTAAATTATGTGGCCCTTCACCAGCAATGGTAACGTCTCCATATGAGTGAAATATTCTCGAGAGGGACGTTAAACATTACACAACCAACCTATTACAATTAACATGAAGGGCTGTAACTCTCCTCAAATTATGACTGTATAACGGACCCATTCCCAATGACAAAAAGTGACCCATTTCCCCAATTGCATGTGCACATGAGCAAAATGTCCCATATATGTATTAATGAATTGAAAATCTATTGTGGAATGTAAACAGGTGGAGGAAAAAAATCAATAGAGTCAAGAACTGAATCACTGGAAACATTGATATGGTTGTTTTGTTATTCTTATGTTTTAAACTTTATTTGGATGGAAAAGATAGTAAACTCAATTTTCCCTATTTATAAAAACAACAACAAAAAAAACAATGATTTTCTCTATTAAAAGAGACCTGGTCCCTGTACCAAAAGTGCTGTAATGGCCCTTACATTCCTATTATGATAAAAATGCTGTCAATTAATGTATACCTGAACCTTGCTGGTCAGATTTAAAGGGAATCAACTGTAAACCCCATAATTATACCAGGTATATAGCAATTCAATGATATAGCAAAGTGAGTAAGAGTTATCTTTCTTATCAGATGGTGGGCTCTATCTTAAATGATTGACAAATAAAGTACGATAAAATCGTTGTCATGAACATTATGGACAATTTGTACAAGGTTTTCAAGAAGTGTATATCATTAATATGTAGTTGTCTCTTTACTCCCCAACATGTACTTCAGTCACTGCAAACTTTTTGTGAGCTATAGGTTTTGGCCAAAAGTATATAATTGTTATATATGTTTCTGCTAATATCCAAGTGACAAATTAGGGGAGGTGAGTAGGAAATATGTTATATAGACAAATTAGTGTGAAACTATAGGGCTCTCCACCCGTCATACAAATTAGTGTGAAACTATAGGGGTTTCCACCCGTCATACAAATTAGTGTGAAACTATAGGGCTCTCCACCCGTCATACAAATTAGTGTGAAACTATAGGGCTCTCCACCCGTCAGGCATCATACAAATTAGTGTGAAACTATAGGGCTCTCCACCCGTCATACAAATTAGTGTGAATCTATAGGGCTCTCCACCCATCATACAAATTAGTGTGAAACTATAGGGCTCTCCACCCGTCATACAAATTAGTGTGAATCTATAGGGCTCTCCACCTGTCATACAAATTAGTGTGAAACTATAGGGCTCTCCACCCGTCATACAAATTAGTGTGAAACTGTAGGGCTCTCCATCCGTCATACAAATTAGTGTGAAACTATAGGGCTCTCCACCCGTCATACAAAAAGAAGCAATCTGCATATAATATTTCATTCATGAAAATAATAGATTCGGGACAAGTGGTAAAAATGTATTTTTCTAATAACAAGTAAGAAAGTGTCAAACAAACTCATGCAGCCTTGTCATTACACAGATCACCCTTTGTATGATTCTTATACAGACTGCTTTAAGATTACAGTCCGTAATTACTTATTAGATGTTGATTACTGCTTCTTAATTCAATATCTGTTTTAGATTTTCGTTGTACTTGTGGTGTGCCTGACCACGTCTGTGGTGGTCATCTTTTACGTCTGCCTCCTGCCACATGTGTTCCAACAGAGCCTCAGTAAGACCGTCTTCCACCTGATCTTTGGACACTGGCTCCTGGTGAACATCGTGTTTAACTACGTGATGGCTACATTCACAGATCCAGGTCATCCTCCACAGGTAAATTACTGACCCTGGTCATCCCCCACAGGTAGTCACAGAGACTGGTCATCCTTTACAGGTAGGTCACTGACCCTGGACATCCCCCCAGAAATAGGTCACTGACCCTGGTCATCCCCCACAGGTAAATTACTGACCCTGGTCATCTCCCACAGGTAGTCACAGAGACTGGTCATCCCCCACAGGTAGTCACTGACCCTGGACATCCCACACAGGTAGTCACTGACCCAGGTAATCCCCAAACAGGAAGTCACTGACCCTGGACATCCCACACAGGTAGGTCACTTGTCCTGGACATCCCTCACAGGTAGTCACTGACCCTGGACATCCCACACAGGTAGTCACTGACCCTGGACATCCCTCACAGGTAGTCACTGACCCTGGACATCCCACACAGATAGTCACTGACCCTGGACATTCTCCACAGGTACAACCTGAAACCTATGGTCAGGCATGATTATGAATTTATTTCATTCCCTCTCAGTAGAAAGAGATTATATTAAGATTTGTGAATTGAACCAGGTAGTCACAGGCATTGAGCACCTGCCAGCTTACCTGGTAAATACATCAATTAGTATCTATCACTTATACTGGTAAATCATTTGTAATAACCTTGTATTTATATTTTCCTAATGAGAATGGTGTACACCTAAGTGAAGGGACCCCCCCCTCCCCAAGAAAATCCTTTAGATTTGTGATAAATATAATAATATTATATGGGGACATTCTTACCACGTGTTGCAGGTGATGAGTCACATCAGTATTGCGTGTAATTATTTTCAGGACATGTATCTTCAAAGGATAAATTTCATTTTTGAAAACACATGAGGATATGAACTGCGACACTTCATGCCATCATACTTCATGGTGTGCTTTATAGGTATCTGTCGGAATTCCGAGCCATTAAAATAGAAGTACTTACACTATATTCATCAAGATTCCTACATGTGTTGTTCACAACTGCAGGATATTCATGAGGAAATGACTATCATTACAATTTGTAAAGATAACAAAGACAACAACACTAGAAATGTAAATAATACATGTGTAACTCTTTAGATCGTTGTTTTTTATAAATCATTGCCATTTTCTGGGAAATTGGAAACTATTAATACCAGGGGAATATACACTCCATAAACAGACTCCTCTCTTGTTTAGTTTTACTGCATAAGTCATGTTACGTGTAAGAATATCTCTTGTAAGCATTACTATTTACCGGTATAAGTCATGTTACGTGTAAGAATATCTCTTGTAAGCATTACTATTTACCAGTATAAGTCATGTTACGTGTAAGAATATCTCTTGTAAGCATTACTATTTACCGGTATAAGTCATGTTACGTGTAAGAATATCTCTTGTAAGCATTACTATTTACCGGTAAGTCATGTTACGTGTAACAATATCTTTCTTGTAAGCATTACTATTTATCGGTAAGTCATGTTACGTGTAAGAATATCTCTTGTAAGCATTACTATTTACCGGTAAGTCATGTTACGTGTAAGAATATCTCTTGTAAGCATTACTATTTACCGGTAAGTCATTGTAACAATATCTTTCTTGTAAACATTACTATTTATCGGTAAGTCATGTTACGTGTAACAATATCTCTTGTAAGCATTACTATTTACCGGTAAGTCATGTTACGTGTAAGAATATCTCTTGTAAGCATTACTATTTACCGGTAAGTCATGTTACGTGTAACAATATCTCTTGTAAGCATTACTATTTACCGGTATAAGTCATGTTGCGTGTAAGAATATCTCTTGTAAGCATTACTATTTACCTGTAAGTCACGTTACGTGTAACAATATCTCTTGTAAGCATTACTATTTACCGGTATAAGTCATGTTGCATGTAACAATATCTCTTGTAAGCATTACTATTTACCGGTAAGTCATGTTGCGTGTAACAATATCTCTTGTAAGCATTACTATTTACCGGTAAGTCATGTTGCGTGTAACAATATCTTTCTTGTTTACAGGAGATTCGGGAGACAGTGTCTATTTGTAAGAAGTGTATCTCTCCCAAGCCGCCGCGAGCTCACCACTGCAGTGTGTGTGACAAGTGTGTGCTAAGGATGGATCATCATTGTCGTATCCTTTGGTGTCCAAATCCATACACATTATAACTTAATAAATGGAAATTTGGATGGAAGAGATTTCTTTACACATTATAACTTAATAAATGGAAATTTGGATGGAAGAGATTTCTTTACACATTATAACTTAATAAATGGAAATTTGGATGGAAGAGATTTCTTCGGCAATAAAATCTCTTGCTGGGCATTTATTCATTGATGTGCACTTATAATGGCCTCAGGTCAATCCCATACACCCCTGTTGTGACCCAGATTATAATGTACATTTAGTATATCATGTATGATCATGCTCTTGTTAATCTGTTTGGGATTTTGAATTTGCAGTAATCGTTACTTTGTGCTAGCTATAGTTTGCCTGTTTAATGTGATTTCAGATTGTATTGGTTACAGATCAATTTAACATAAATACAGAGTTTTAATTGTTCTTTATGATGTCATTGTCACCAAAAATCCAATGATTAGTTGTAGTCTTTCAAATGTAATCACTCATTTTCAGAGGTCAAATTTTCACAGCAATGTCACTGAAACTTTATTTCAAAGTTGTCTTTATCATAGTTTAGGTTTGCATGTTTGTGGAGAATCTGAATTTGTGGGTACATTCATACAAGGAAAACAGCAAAAATTAAATCCCCCAAATGATTTTATGGCAGTATGTATAACATATGTAATGAAGTATAATTAGTTCTAAAGGTCTAAAGTGCGATACTGATCAGGCTTAAGGGCTGTTACAGGGCTGGTATAGGGATCGAAGGGTGATGTAGGGTTTTAGCATTTTCAGATTTGTAGGACTAACTTAAGCCATTAAGACCATGGAGGGGGTCTGCTTTATGCATCATAAAATTCGCAACAATGGGTCAGAGGTAAAGTCCTGGAAGTCGAGTACAATAAAAAATTGTTAGAGCAAAACATGAATTTCTTTTCAGTGTTTTATTGAGCTTTGTCTTAAACATGTTTACATTACACAGCTTGCACATTTTGTTTTCTTTGACCATTTTTAAGCGTGGATAAATAATTGCGTTGGTTTCTTCAACCATCGCTATTTTTTCCAGTTCTGTATCTTCATGTTGTCGGGGACAATTTATGTGTGTGTCACGGGGCTGGACTTGTTCAAGCAGCATTTCTATGGCGACAAGGTAACCACCAGATGGGTATATTGCATGGCTACAGTAGAATTAGTAGGAAAATAGTTCATACATTCTCTAATAGATTACAAGTACGTGTAGCGTTAGTCTTATGTACTAGTGTTGCACTAGGTAGTTTTATGTACTAGTGTTGCACTAGGTAGTCTTATGTTCTAGTGTTGCGCTAGATAGTCTTATGTACCAGTGCTGACTGCTGGTTTCTGTTGTAATTTATTGACTATTGAAATAATTCAAGTTTTTAAAAATATTTGACTAGCCTACAAATTGAATTATGTGGTCTAATGATTTATGTGGTGGATCCTAACAATAATGGGGGAGTGTAATCTGAACTACTGCAAGGACCGAGGGGAGTTGTTGACAAACACAACTTGTTATTGTTTACCATTCTTATTAATTTCACATCAATTGTAGTATTACTTACTGTGGTGAAGTTTTGATATGCTAAGATCATTCTTTAAAAGATAATTTTGTAGACGAGTATTTCATATGAAATAAATTTTGTTACAGTATTACCCGTTTCCTGCTGTTTTTTACCCACTCAATATGGCCTATGACATCATCTATGGAGACCATAATGTGAGTAACAGAAAAAAATAATGATAAATAAGAAAAAAATATTCCATACATACAATGCCCCCGTCATACAATTCCCCCATCATACAATGCCCTCGTCATACAATGCCCCTATCATACAATCCCCCCATCATACAATGCATAAATGGACACCATTTAACATGTTATGCAGCCATATACATTTTGAAATATTTAAAAAATTCCTTTTTCCCAAATAACTGCAAATTGGACCTGAACAAAAGTTGGAGAGGAAAAAAAAATTTTGCTTTCCTATTTTACAGAAGCCATTTCTGGGTGGTGTGGCGGCCTATAGCATTAACTCCTCCATACAACAAGATCACGGGGGGCACAAGCACATTCCTGGAGCGGATCTAGAGGTGGACATGCGGGGACAGCACTACCATGCAGCGGTGGTTTATGAGTTTGTGTTGTGTTCGGCGGTGGTGATTGCACTGCTATTATTAGTCTTGTGGCACGTGAGAATGATCAGTTGTGGAGAAACAAACATCGAGGTTTACATCAACAGGAAGGAAGTGGACAGGCTGAAGAAATTAGGGCTGGTGAGTCAAGCTCATATTTCTTTGTTGTTTTATGCCCCATTCAGGAGGTGTTTTTCTCTCACTCATACAGAGATTTCGCCAGTGTAAGCTGTAAATGATTTCCCACAGATTTAGACCTATGCATATTGCTCAGGGCCGTAGCAGTGTGGATTCATTATTATGCCAATGCTAACAATTACACAGGACTCTCCATCCCACCCTCCAATTTTTTTAAGGTCAAATCTGAAAGACTTTTTACTTTTAATTCTAATATTAGGTGCTTGATGAAGGAACAATTTCTACCTATGTTAAACGTCTTATGTTTGATTCTGTGCCAGGATCAAGAATTGAATCTGGGACTTCCCAGTTGCAAAGAGAATGCCCTAACCACTAGGCTACTGCAACAAGATGGGGTAGGGTGACCAGGGGGTCAGGGTGACCAGTGGTCAGTGCGGTCATGGGGTCAGGGTGACCAGGGGTCAGGGCAACCAGGGGTCAGAGCAATCAGTGGTCGGACATAGTAAAAAGTAAGTTGGAGGAAAATAGAGCTGGCAATATGTTAAACAAAAAATTCCTAAGAAGGTAGAGCTGGTGAGGTAAAACAGGAAGTCAAAGGATGCTTAGGGCTATATACTGTATTGTGGGTTTTTTTTCCGCAGGTCTAAAATTTGCTGAGTTTTCTCTCTTGCAAATATTGAAGTCACATTTGGGTGCATATTTAGTGAGTGAAATTTTAGCAGAAAGCTATATCTAACCACTAAAATAAGTCAAATTTATCACCCTGTGGAAAAAAAAGAACCGGTTATACGATATTTCCTGGTTGTGAATTCAATTCTTGATCTTGGCGAAGTTTACTATAGGTTGGAAGTGTTCCTTTGTCAAGCCATAAATTTGACCTAAAAACCAGAGGTCTCGTGTCATGGTAGATGTTAACATGAAAGGATTTATAAAGTGAACAGAATGATACTGGTTATTCATACTTAAGAAATATACATGTACGTATATTGATATGACTAGATATGCTAATGTGAAAATTGGTTTAAAAGAACTTTGTTATTTTGGCTTACACAGAATTGTAGAGAATTGCTTTTTTAGCTCTTCTGAGCCGAAGGCTCAAAGAGCTAATGCTATGGCCATTTGTGCGGTGTGCGGTGTGCGTAAACTTTTTAGAAAAAGGGCTATAACTCAAGAACCCCTTGGCCAATTTTTTTCAAATTTGTTACAGGGTATCATTGGCCCAAGGGCTTTCATACATACTAAATAGAGGGATGTGACCCTTTAACAAGGGGAGATAATCAGGAAAATACAAACAAAAGTAGTGGTTGCTAAAAAATCTTCTTCTCAAGAACCACTGGGCAGATTTTCACCAAACTTACACATAAGGATGAGGATATGTTGTAGATTAGAATTTGTTCAAGGCATTACCCTGGGGCAAAGGGCGTGGTCTCAAGGTCACTTCAAAGTTGACCTAAATTTATATTTCCTTAAATCTTTGATATTTTAGTCATTATAAGGACTAGGATCATCAAATTTTGACAGTTGATGCATCTTAGGACCTTGTGTCAAGTTGTCTCAAAAGTAGGTCACGGTGACCTACTTTTTGAATTTTGCAGGTATTTATTTTAAAATTAATTTTGATACATATCTTGGACACTTTGAAACCTATGATCATCAAAACTTGTCAGTTGGTGGATCATGGGACCTTGAAATGCGTCAACTGAAAAATAGGTCACCGTGACCTACTTTCTGAATTATATGGCTTATCATTTATAGATATATTTTAAGTTGTTATTTCAAATACCGAGAGGTTTAGAATCATCAAATCTTGTAAGTTGATGCATCTTGAAGCCTTGAAACATATTTATAAAAAAGTAGGTCACAGTGACCTACTTTTTGAATTTTGCAGATATTCAAATTTCACATTTTCAATTTTAGATGCATATTTTGGGCACTGTAAAACCTAGGATCATCAAACTTTGTCAGTTGATGCGTCTTCAGTCTTCGGTTCGTGTCGACCAAAAAGTAGGTCACCGTGACCTACTTTTGGTATTTGACAGCTAAATTACTATATTTCAGACACTATTTGACCTACAATCATCAAACTTTGTCAGTTGATGCATCTTGAGTCTTCGGAGTGTATCGACCAAAAAGTAGGTCACTGTGACCTACTTTTGGCATTTGACAGTTATATTTATATATTTCAGTCACTAATTGACTTACAATCATCAAACTTTGACAGTTGATGCATCTTGAGTCTACGGAGTGTGTCGACCAAAAAGTAGGTCACCTTGACCTACTTTTGGAATTTGACGGCTATATTTATATATTTCAGATACTATTTGACCTACAGTCATCAAACTTTGTCAGTTGATGGGTCTTGCATGTTTGAAGGGTTTCGACCAAAAAGTAGGTCACCTTGACCTACTTTTGGAATTGGACGGCTATATTTATATATTTCAGATACTATTTGACCTACAGTCATCAAACTTTGTCAGTTGTTGGGTCTTGCATGTTCGAAGGGTTTCGACCAAAAAGTAGGTCAACTTGACCTACTTTTGGAATTGGACGGCTATATTTATATATTTCAGATACTATTTGACCTACAGTCATCAAACTTTGTCAGTTGATGGGTCTTGCATGTTCGGAGTTTGCTGACCAAAAAGTAGGTCACCATGACCTACGATTGGAATTTGACAGCTATATTTCAATATTCAGATACTAATTGGCTTAAAATCATCAAACTTTGTCAGTTGATATTTCTTGGGTTCTCAAAATGTGTAAACCAAAAAGTAGGTCACATTGACCTACTTTTTTTGAATTCTTAGGATTTAACTAAAGATTTAGAATACTAAGAGGCTAAGAATAGAAATGGTGGGGTTGTACAATTTATCAGAAGAGTGATTCTAGGCCCTTGGGCCTCTTGTTCTGATAATGATTTCTGCTGCTGTAATAATGAGACATATCTTACATCAGTATTTATTAGTGATGAAACAAAACAATTGTCGCTGACAATCGATTGTTGATCATTTTTGACTTTTCGATTCCGATTATCACCTGTACGCTAATTAATATCTAATCCAAGATTCATATGACTGTTAATCCCTTTTTTATATCAAAACGTGTGGGGGGAGAGTCAGAGTGGACTTCACATTGAAAAGTGGGCATTCAGTGACACCAGCTACATGTAGTGTGTATGGTGCACATATATCCATAAAACTAAATAGAAATAACCTACAAAATAATAAGCATATATCAACTACATATAAATACCGATTATATCGATCATTGATTGATACAGTTCTTCCGATTATGACCGATTATCGATTATGAAATTTTCCCTATTTTTCAACACTAGTATTTATAAACTTTGTCAGACGTATGTGTTTATTTGCGTATGGTCCTTTTTCGAATCGGGGTTAAATAAATCATGGTCACACTCAGTGCAGCTGGAAAGACACAATGGGGACTGTGTCAACAACTTCAGATCAAACCATACAGTGGCTGTATTTTGTCAGTTTGAATTTTTCTTTTTCAGGTTTATACAAATCCTTACCATTATGGATTTGTTAGAAACTGGCAGTTGTTTTTTGGCCTTGGAAATGGAAAGTAAGATATTAAATGTTATCAATTTAGCAGCATATGTTAATCACTGTTACATGCTACATGTATATCATTCCATGCTAACAAACCTCTGTCTAGGCAGTATTTGTTCGGAAACCCTCTGTTATACAACATACTTTATCATTCCATGCTAACAAACCTATGTCTAGGCAGTATTTATTCGGAAACCCTCTGTTATACAACATACTTTATCATTCCATGCTAACAAACCTCTGTCTAGGCAGTATTTATTCGGAAACCCTCTGTTATACAATTATCATTCCATGCTAACAAACCTCTGTCTAGGCAGTATTTATTCGGAAACCCTCTGTTATACAACATACTTTTTCATTCCATGCTAACAAACCTCTGTCAAGGCAGTATTTATTCGGAAACCCTCTGTTATACAACATACTTTATCATTCCCTGCTAACAAACCTCTGTCTAGGCAGTATTTATTCGGAAACCCTCTGTTATACAACATACTTTATCATTCCATGCTAACAAACCTATGTCTAGGCAGTATTTATTCGGAAACCCTCTGTTATACAACATACTTTATCATTCCATGCTAACAAACCTCTGTCTAGGCAGTATTTATTCGGAAACCCTCTGTTATACAACATACTTTTTCATTCCCTGCTAACAAACCTTTTTCTGGGCAGTATTTATTTGGAAACTCTCAGTTTTTTCCATTACAATAAGAACAAAAATGTTTTTGTAGTGTTTGATGCATTTACTCAATAAAAAAAGAATAAAATAGATTTTCAAAGCTCTAGTTGTATTACATGCAGATAGAATAAATATATCCCTCCCCAAATTTTAACATTCAGACTTTTCTTGGGGAGGAAGTCAGAATTCACAAATATTTATGAATTGTAAATTTTGTTGATGTGTTGTAGGACGTTTCTGAGGAATGTGCTATTCCCGTCTACACACACACCCTCTGGTGATGGACTGACGTACCCTCGTATCACAAGCAGAGGTAACCCGGAGAAAAAAGACCTTGGTCTGATGCTGTTATGACAAAAACCATCAGACTAGTTGTTCTCTGTAAATGTGTATGTTATGCAAACTGTTCTGAAAGTGAAGGATTCAACAGGTTGACTGAAGGACTGGATTCTAGCCAAAAGTTTTTAAAACCAAATTTTATTATACCCCCTGCAACAAGTTGTGTGTGTGTGTGGGGGGGGGGGGGGGGGGGGGGGTATACTGGAATCGGGTTGTCCGTCTGTCTGTCCGTCCATCCGTCTGTAGACGCAATGGTTTCCGGGCTCTAAAGCATTATCCTTTCCACCTACAGTCACCATATCATACATATGGACTACCCATGGGATGAAGATGTTCCTTATCAATTTTGGGGTCAAAAGGTCAAAGGTCAAGCACACTGGACTTCGAAGTAGCAATATGGTTTCCGGGCTCTAAAGCGTTATCCTTTCCACCTACAGTCACCATATCATATATATGGACTACCCATGGGATGAAGATTTTCCCTATCGATTTTGGGGTCAAAAAGTCAAAGGTCAAGCGCACTGGACATCGAAGTTGCAATATGGTTTCCGGGCTCTAAAGCGTTATCCTTTCCACCTACAGTCACCATATCATACATATGGACTACCCATGGGATGAAGATGTTCCCTATCGATTTTGGGGTCAAAAGGTCAAAGGTCAAGCGCACTGGACATTGAAGTAGCAATATGGTTTCCGGGCTCTAAAGCGTTATCCTTTCCACCTACAGTCACCATATCATATATATGGACTACCCATGGGATGAAGATGTTCCCTATTGATTTTGGGGTCAAAAGGTCAAAGGTCAAGTGCACTGGACATTGAAGTAGCAATATGGTTCGGTTTGTCATGCCATTTGTTTTTTACACTCAGAAAAGAGGTAGTTTATACCTATTACCAACACCCTTTGGGAGATTGGGGTAAGTGGGGGGTATTCTTAGTGAGCATTGCTCACAGTACCTCTTGTTTTATTTGTTGTTTCTATGTATTTTAGACCTTGTAGAGTAATTCTACCTGAAAAAAAATTTAGGGGGGGGGGGGGGGGGGGATTTTGGCTCGGGTAGAAAATTTGTTGAAATTTTTGGGTTTAATTTGCTGAAATTTCAAAATTTTCAATCAGCCGTAAAATCTTCATCCAGCATCATATTTTATCCTCTTGAGTTACACATTTACTACTTCACTAGCTATTGAGGAACATTTGGTTTACATACATGTATTTAGTATAGTTTTTCATGATCCTTGCTATAATTTTGGTATGTGCTGTATTATAGGTATGAGAATGTAAATTTTACAGGTAGTAAATCTAACCAATAGCTTACATATAACATGATTGTGTTAAGGTGACAATTGTATGAAGAGTGCTTCAAGGGTATGCAACTCTTTCTGCTATTATTGATTTATTTTGATAGTATTCATTAGATTTGTTTGAGGAAATCCTGTGACAAGTAATCTATTGTTTTTATATACTGTATGCATTTGCCATACTTCATACTGTGATGATCAAGACAAACGTTATTTTATTTGCTTGAGCTATCAGCTGACAGATCACTGAAAATATTCTACTGCTGATTTTCCTTTATCAGAAGTTGTAGCTGCTATGCATGTCATTGTGGAGCATTTTTTTCTATCAGTGTAGTGTTATATGCTTTAGTTGGAGAGACTTAGTTATCTTAAAATACAATAATTTTGTGATATTAAATGTCCTATTTCTTCATATTTTGTAATTTTGTTGTTTAAAACAGACATGTTTATTGTAGTCATGATTTGTATTTCTGTTTTTGAAATAGAGTCCATTTTATCTTTGTGCTTTCTCACCTGTAAAGTGTCATGGTTGTAAGAATTAGATAAAACTGGTAATATCTGTATGAAATGTGACAGCTTTCTCTTGAAAATATTTCAATTGATAAATTTTCTTACTAGAGTGTATGAAATAGGAGACAGTCTTATAGAAAACATTGACAGGTTGTTTTATTTTCCGTTCTGAGAATTATAGAAGTGGTTAGCAGACATAAGAATTTCTAAGATCGAAAGATGTACATGTAGCAATATTTTAACTTATACATAAACAAACATCTCACGGTGAAATACTGGCGTTTTTTATGTGGATAGAAGAACAGTCACAAAGTCTTTGTTGTACGTTTATTAGCTCACCTGAGCTGAAAGCTCAAGTGAACTATTCTGGTCACTTTTTGTCTGATGTCTCAGTCCGTCCGACCGCCTGTCCGTAAACTTTTAACATTTTTGACTTCTTCTACAGAACTACAAGGCTAATTTCAGCCAAACTTGCCACAAAGCATGCTTGGGTGAAGGGGATTCAAGTTGTTCAAATTAATGGCCATGTTCCCTCCAAAGGGGAGATATATGTATTCAAGAAAAGGTGAAAATAGGGTGATGGAAGTCATTTAAGAATTTTTTCCTGAAGAACCACTAGGTCAGAAAAGTTGAAATTTATATGAATGCTTCCTGACATAGTGTAGATTCAAGTTTGTTCAAATCATGGCCACAATAAGGGATCAAAGTTTTCCACAGTGATCTACAGGATAAATTTTCAAAAATCTCAAGAGCAATGGGGCTATGATTAAACATAAAATATACAAGCATTCCCAGGTAGTGCAGATTCAAGTTTGTTCAAATCGTTGTCCCTGGGGTTAGAGTGAGGCCACAGTAGGGGATCAAATATATAGGAAATACCTTTAACAAATCTTGCAGCAAGGCCATTTTAAAAGTGGATATATAGGGTAAATCTTTGAAAATTTTCTTAAGAACAACAGGACCATGATTAATTATTAATTAATTATATTAATATGTAAGCATTCCCAGGTAGTGCAGATTCAAATTTGTACCAATTGTGGAAGTAGGTTGGGGCCATAATAGGGTATCAAAGTTTTACTTGAGAATTAATATATAGGGAAACATCTTTGAAAATTTCATACCATGGCTTTTTATCATGTGACATTGTATCATGGTTTTATCGTGACCCTATGGGATTAGGTTGGGTTTACAGTATGGGGTCAAAATATTTCATGTTAATAAGATTGCAAAAATTCTTTTGAAAATCACAATAGCAGAACAACAGTAGAGCCAAGCTGATTCATGTGAGCATTATGGCCCGTGGGCCTCTTGTTTCCTATAGCTCCCCTCTCCATTGTGTGTGTATCATATTCGTAAATTGTGTTGATGTCGCAGATATTTTTATGAGTGTTGATTGCGTGTGTATCGTATTCGTAAACTGTGTTGATGTCACAGATATCTTTATGAATGTCGATTATGTGTGTATACATGTATCATATTCGTAAAATGTGTTGATATCACAGATTATTTTTATGATTGTCGATTGTGGAGATAATTTTATGAGTGTTGATTTGTATGTATATCACATTCGTTAATTGTGTTGATATTACAGATGTTTTTTACGAGTGTCAATAATGCACAAATGCTTTTATAAGTGTTAATGATACAGGAATACTCGAGCTGTATGGAAGGGAAGCCTGGCAGCAGTGACATGTATATAAACATGTTTTTGTAATCATCTGTAACACAAATATTACGTACATGTACTTACATAGTCTTATTTATTCTGCTACTGTTTGTGTATAGGTAATTATTTTATATAAATATACTTTTCTTTTAATTTTGGTTCATGTTAATTGTTTTAGTAAGTTCACAAGCAATTATGTTGGTTAATTAACAACTGTTTTTCATCAATATTTTAGGTTTCAAGGTATGAGTAATATATGATGCATTGTCGGAAGACGAAACCACAGGTTGATGACGTTGTGTTAATTGAGACAAGGTTTCCATGAAATATATCAAAACAATACAGAATTGCTGTATTTTGTACTGTCTCATCAAAGCAGTTATTAAGAAAGGGGAAAATAAAAATTATGTACCCTGGATTGAGTTCCAGTGTGTTTAGATTTATGGCCAAAAGTTCTTAGATTTTTGATATCCAGGCCTGGAGGTAATAAAACTTTTACTATACTCAAACTCAAACTTAGCCATGTTTGTTTTTAATACAAATCTGAGCAAGTTCCAAAGAATACTCGAAAAATCTTGAGCATGTACTCCAGTTGAGTATGAGAATGATTTATAACCTTCACGTTTGGGTATGAGTACATTTAGATTACAAAGTTCGATTTTGAATATGAAAACGTGCTCGAAAGTTTTATAACCTCCTGGCCAGATTTCCATCGTTCAAAGTCGAGAGTTTCTGATGCGCTCCGCTACTGATAAAGTTTATTTGGATCGGATCGGAAACCCTGGACTATTTAAATAGAAGACATTAGTCACCGTGGGTTGTATGGGATTGGAAGTTGTGAGCATTGAAGGGGGAAAAAATAGATGGGAATCATTCTTGTGTTGTTTCACTGGAACCTTTTTATGGGGGAATAACGGCAATAATCCCAGACTGAACTTTCTTACCTTCGAAATCTAATTTAAAAACTTTAATTAATACGTTAATTAATTTGTTGATAATGATATATTAATTCTAGCAATACCTTTTAACTTTCAAAACTCAAATGTCAAAGTGATTTTAAAAGATTTTTTGTTATAAATATACAATAATATGTTAAATACTTAATATACCTAGGTGCAACATTTTGCCCTCTTTGAATGTCATGATTAATTCTCTAACAGGTGCCCTAGTAAATTTCCTTGTGATATTCTAATGTTGTGACTATTCTGAAACCTTTACATTTTAACAAGCCACCGACCCAGATCAATATCTTGCTGGACACCCCGCTTCACTTCAATGAGAAATGTTATAAGAGTTTCACCCCCCCCCCCCCAAAAACGAATTAAAAAAGGAAAGAAGACAAAAACAATTCCTGCTATAGCTCGTGAATGATGGTGTTGCCAGCTTGTAACTATAGACCATCCTTATTCATTATAAAAGCTACATTAATGCGAGAAACATTTCCAATTTCTAATGGTTTTTTGAATTCGTTGATTATAGATTCAATGACTATACATCGAGTATGGGTGCGGATCCAGGTCAGCGTGGTCTGGATGAATTTGAAATTGTGTTCAAAATAGTAAATTACGGTTTTACAATCGTGTTAAACTTGTCTGTAGGCGCAAAATCGTACAGATCAATGTTAAAACAATCTCTGGTTTTAAGGTAACTCCATACTCGCATTATCACCTGATAAAAGTTTAACATGTGTACATATTTCAATTTATCAGAGTTAAAACTAATGGATTATCAAATAAAATGTATAGGTCATCACACTGTTTTAAAATGCGAGAGATACTTAAACTCATATATCAACGTCAGAAAATTGCAGTTTTTCTTCAACAGCATCATTAAATTTTTTCAAAAACTGGTTACAATGATATAATACTATTCATAACAATTTTATGAAACTGATTCTTTACAAAACTATTAAAATTTCTGTAAAAGATAAGGAAAATCTATCGCATAATGAACTTGATAAAGAATTCAATGAAAACAGAGTTATTGCCCATGGATTCAATATTTTGAAACATATTGATTATTTATATATAACTTAGACTTTTGAAATATTCAATGTTTAGCAAGATTTTTTTACAATAACAATTCAAAAAGACTTCAACAAAATTTATGGTAATAGCATGCATAAATCTAAATAAATCATTGATTTTGTAATACAGATGTACATGTGTATGTCGAGGTCAAATTTGGGACTTCAGAACTTAGTCACTGTTAGGTGCAGTTATTAACAAGATTTTGTATCCACTGCATATCTGTATTTTTTGGTTTATGACCGCCGTATTCACACTCATTCGCTGTATTACGGAGTGTTCAAACATGAAAGGTGAAGATAACGAACAGTGGTCAATCTCATAACTCATATAAGCATGTAATTCCCCACCTCTCAGACGGATCAACAGGCACAATATATGATGAATAAGAGTCATGAAAATGAAGAGCATGTATCGTATCTCTAAATACATGTACATGTTTTAATTCATTAGTCCAGTTTATTAAGAAAAAGGCAATGTACGTGTATAAGATGGGACCATTTCAATCAAGGATGTTGCGCTATAAGATCGGATCATTTCCCGTTCAACTTATCTAAAGTTTCAATAGACGCCTTGTCTCTACAAGCCCAGCAAAGACATTTTTTGGTAACCTTTTCACGCATGTTTGCTTTTATTTTGCAATATCTGTATTAATATCCTTTTCGATGCTTTACTTTGTATTTGGAAGGTAATAAAACATTGATTGATTGAAAGGTTAAAAGATGCACTTCCTCTACAAGCCTGTTTAAGGTTTCTAAAGGTTCAAAAGACTTGAAATTCTTGTCACTGTATGCCCACTAAAGGTTCAAAAGGCACCACGTGTTTATAAACTCGCTAAAGGTTCAAAAGGCACCACGTGTCTATAAGCTCGCTAAAGGTTCAAAAGGCACCACGTGTCTATAAGCTCGCTAAAGGTTCAAAAGGCACCACGTGTCTATAAGCTCGCTAAAGGTTCAAAAGATGCGCTCGCCATGTATTTTATTCTTTCGAAAATGACACAATTAAGTCTTATGTCTACATATGTTGTATGTCAACTTAATTAACTCGCATGTCGAAATAAATAAGTCGCAAATCAACTTAATCATTTTGCATCTTGCATGTATGGTGACAGATACTGGCGTTAGTGAATCAATTTACTATGGTGGCATATTTCTACCTCCTATTTACAAGTTATTTTTCTATAGATTATCTCGACATGCAAGATAATTATGTCAACATAAAAGAAAAACATAATCAGATAAGAATTTGGAAAATTTTCAAAAATTATCAAATATCGTCCACATATGACTTCCAACATGCTAGATACAACTTATTTATGTCGATACGCGAGATAAATATGTCGACATGTTACTTATTCATGTCGACATGCGAGATGAATATGTCAACATGCATATTTATCTCGCATGTCAACATAGATAACTTGCATGTCAGCATAAATAAGTTGCATATTAACATAAATAAAATGCATGCTGACATAAATAAGTTGCATGTCGACATATATATGTTGCATGTCTGCATAATTATCTCGCATGTCGACATAAATCTGTTGCATGTTGACATAATTAAGTTGCATGTCAACATAAATAAGTTACATCTAGCATGTTGGAAGTCACATGTGGGCGATATTTGTTAATTTTGGAATACTTTACAAATTCTAATCTGATTACATTTTGCTTGCATGTCAACATAGTTATGTTGCATGTTTATATAATTATCCTGCATGTCGACGTATTTATCTAGCATGTAGACATATATTATAAAAAAAAATAACTTGCATACAGGGGCAGAAATATGCCATCATACTTTACGAATATTAGAATCATATTCCCTAAAAAGATTGGTAACTTGCATGTTGAGATAAATTATCTTATATGTTGTCATAAATTATCTTATATGTTGGCATAAATTAACTTGCATGTTGGCATAAATTATCTTGCATGTTGACATCAATTATCTTGCATGTTGGCATAAATTATCTTGCATGTAGGAGGCAGAAATGTGCCACCACAGGATGGAGCTACCAAAACGGTTATAAGATATCTTATAAGGTTTATGAGATATTTTATATATTATTTAAGATATCTCATATATTTAGTGAGATATCTTATAAAAAAAAAAAGATATCTCATAAACTTAATAAGATAACCTATTACTTAAGATATCTTATAAAATTTATGAGATTTCTTTAAAGAGGAATAAATGTAAAAACGGCTCGTCATATAAAAGGGTATTTATATTTACATGTGAGAGTCGCGAGTCCTTTGTATGAGGCCTACAACACCAGAGGCATAGACACGATGAAGAACCCTGAGAACCAAGCACAGGACTCTTGGTGGCGCTTCGTCTATATTTGGTGAAGTTTTGATATGAGGGACATTAAATTCTGGAAGAGACGTAAAACAACAACAGCCTAAAACAATTAAATAAAACAATTAAATCATTATGCTATCTGTGTTTTAGGCAATGCTTGACGTCTCCTTTGAAATACGGGCTGGCCCTGCCCCATTTAAGGAACATTTAGAAATTGAAAATCAAGCCGCCATTATCCGCCCAAGAGGTGTGAGCGAATTTCTGCTTGTCAATAAACCTTATTAACAAGATACCAACCCAGGCTAATTAATGAGCCACTTACGGTAATTAACGTTCCAAATTTGATCGTGCAATATGATATTCTGAGTTAAAAAATACATAACATCAGCTGTTTTAATGAAGGTTAACAAACAAAGCAGCTTTTGAATAATAATATTAGCCCACAAGCGCATAAAATTATTATTCAATATGCACTTGGAGAAGAAGACAAATTGCTTTTGAATTAATTAAAATGATTTGTGAGGTGTCTGTCACGTGGAGGTTTTAACAGAACAGGTTGTTGTCCCGAATTCCCAATTTATGACCCGTCTTGCACAGTTCGTAAGTAATTTATATCTAACATTTATTTCCTATAAGATTAAAAACTCAAAATCAACAATTTTAGGTATATTATTACATTTGGCAATTCTATCTGTTTTTATCATCAAGTCGATGGAATGCTTTGATTAAGAAATAAAGAAAAAAGTTCTTAGATGTAAATCTTAGCGCGTCAGAAAACTTTAGGAATTAGGCCAATAATAACTGTAATACGACTTACATTAAATCTCCGCGTATTGGTATTAGCAACACAGATTTGTATTTGGTCGTTTATAAATGGAATGGATCATGCATGTATAGTATAATTTCTATCGACTGATTTTTATCTGTCTTTATTTGTCAGAATAGAGCTGTTATTTACATGAAGAAATTAATGAATTCTTATGCCTGAATATTCCCGAATATTTAAGAATTATATGCAATACTTCTATAGATACAGTGTGTACTGATAAAGGGGCTGACAGAATTATGCTTATGGATTCATCTATTGACCGGTTACTATTAACGGTGAATATAAGGATGCATCTATCGACCGGTTACTGTTAACGGTGAATATAAGGATGCATCTATTGACCGGTTACTATTAACGGTGAATATAAGGATGCATCTATTGACCGGTTACTATTAACGGTGAATATAAGGATGCATCTATTGACCGGTTACTATTAACGGTGAATATAAGGATGCATCTATTGACCGGTTACTATTAACGGTGAATATAAGGATGCATCTATTGACCGGTTACTATTAACGGTGAATATAAGGATGCATCTATTGACAGGTTACTATTAACAGTGAATATAAGGATGCATCTATTGACTGTTTACTATTAACAGTGAATATAAGGATGCATCTATTGACCGGTTACTATTAACAGTGAATATAATGGAAATACACCACTTTACATTTTGGATAATTCTTGGAATTAAGAGTTTGTATGTTTATCCATAATGACCCCCACAATGTTAGGGGTCCTGACCCCTGACCTGAACTCATGAACTAATGGTCTAGAGGGGAAATACATAAAAGGTAATTTTCAAGTTTAGGATTTCTCAAAATCATTTAATATGTGTAAAAGTCTCAGTGAAAGTAAAATTTTGACCTGTGCCCATAACATCGGCCTGAATGTCATCATATGAGCAATAGAATATATACCTTATGTTCATAACATCAACCTAAACAAAAAGATATTGACTTCTGTCCATAACATCAATCTGGATGTCTTGATATTGACCTGTAGTCATGACATCAGCCCAAATGTTTTATTACGAGTAATGAAATAATGACTTATGTCCAAAACATCAGCCTAAAAGTCTTACTACGAGCAATGAAATATTGACCTGTGTCCATAACATCAGCCTAAATGTTTCATAACGAGCAATGAAATGTTGACTGGTGTCCATAATATTAGCCTAAATGTCTTAATACGAGCAGTGAAATATTGACCTGTGTTCGTCCGAAACAAAGTGAGGACTCTGCAGAAAGGAGATGTTGAGATTTAGTAAAGCATACTTCTGCTGCATTGCTTTTACACCGTGATTGAAAGCGAAATGTGTATATAAGAATGAGTATTAGCATGATATCATTGGAAGTTTATTATATTCATTAATAGAGTAATATTGTATTGCAAAACAAACTAGAGTGTGTTTTGAATAAGGCAAACTAGAGTGTATTTCAAATGAAAGGAACCAGGATGTTTTATGAATTAGACAATCCAGAGTGTGTTTCAAATTGGACAAACCAGAGTATGTTTTGAATGAAAGATATCGGAGTGTGTTTGGGATGACCGACCCCCCCCCCCCCCCCCAAGTGCATACTGAAGGGTACAAATCAGTACCTGTTGAGAATAAAACAAACTAGAGTGTGTTGTGAATAAAATAAACTAGAGTGTGTTGAGAATAAAACAAACTAGAGTGTGTTGTGAATGAAACAAACTAGTGTGCTATAAAAGAAAGAAAGCAGAGGTACTGTGAATGAAACAACTTGAAACCAACCCGACTGTGGATTTATTTTAAATGAAACCAATCAAAGCGTGGATGTATTAAATTCAAATGAAACAAACTGTAGTGTGATGCGAATGAAACAAACTAGAATGTGTTGTGAATGAAACAAAATAGGATGTGTTGTGAATGACACAAAATAGGGTGTATTGTAAATGAAGCAAACTAGAGTGTGTTGTGAATGAAACAAACTAGAGTGTGTTGTGAATAAAACAAACTAGAGTGTGTTGTGAATAAAACAAACTAGAGTGTGTTGTGAATAAAACAAACTAGAGTGTGTTGTGAATAAAACAAACTAGAGTGTGTTGAGAATAAAACAAACTAGAGTGTGTTGTGAATGAAACAAACTAGTGTGTGTTGTGAATATAACAAACTAGAGTGTGTTGTGAATAAAACAAACTAGAGTGTGTTGTGAATGAAGCAAACTAGAATGTGTTGTGAATGAAACAAACCAGAGTGTGTTGTGAATGAAGCAAACTAGAATGTGTTGTGAATGAAACAAACCAGAGTGTGTTGTGAATGAAACAAACCAGAGCGTGTTGTGAATGAAACAAACCAAAGCGTGTTGTGAATGAAACAAACTAGAGTGCGTTATGAAGGATACAAACCAGAGCATGTTTTGAATGAAACAAACTAGAGTGTGGTTTGGAATCAAACCAAAGCATGTTTGAGTGAACCTTAAACAGGATACATATATCGGTTAATGGCGTCTTTAATTCGGAAGTAACACTGATTATGACCAAGTATGGAACTATTCATCTCCATTAATCAAGAAAATTATTGTCAGGTAAACTACCAAATTTTGCCGATAAAATGTAGAACTTTAGTTCTAAAGCACTAACGAAGGATGTCCGATAAGATTGAGGACAACTTATCTAAATTGAAACAAATCATTAATAAGTTCTAGAACTTTCGCTGCCCTTTAGTATATTATTCTTTAATAGACTTAGCAAATTTCCAATAGATAAATGCTGAGATAAAAAGTATGACATTGTATGTGGTTTCGCCTTGCGGCGCATCGATGATAGTATCAAAGTATCTGTTGTAATAATTCTACTAAGAAAACTTGGATGAACTCTAAAAGCATCCAGGAATTTGACTGATGCACTCACCGAAGCTGAGCTTTGATTTACCTTAAGCGGACAAGGGACCCATATCGCACACACTTAAGACATTCTGAAGTTTCACGTTATTATGGTATGGACGGTACTCTGATCAAATTCAACTAGACAAGCAATCTCGCAAACTGTTTCGACGGGCAGAATAGATAGCGTCTTTCACTACTGACAATATCAGTTTGTCCGTGTGGTTTGGTATACTATGAGATTTTGCGCCAAAATCGCCCATGTCATTACAGATCTAGTGATATTCCAATACTTTTACATCGTCTGTAATATAGTTAAAAAGTCAGTATTGGTGTCATCCTACACGTACATAAAATAGCTGCACTCTGATGCACCAGAACGCCATTAAACATTGCTATTTTACGTCTTTGATTAACACTATAACATTTCAAATGATCCATAAAATGCCAAAAATGACGTGTCTTGAAATTATCAAAATGACGAAACACAAAATGGTAACAAAACATGATATTTTTAACCGCTTTATTTGACTCTCATTAAGGAACAGTACTTGCGTATTTTCTGATGAAACCCTCACTGATATCTTAGTTAGATACGAACTCTGATGAAACCCTCTGATATCTTAGTTAGATATGAACTCTGATGAAACCCTCACTGATATCTTAGTTAGATATGAACTCTGATGAAACCCTCACTGATATCTTAGTTAGATATGAACTCTGATGAAACCCTCACTGATATCTTAGTTAGATATGAACTCTGATGAAACCCTCACTGATATCTTAGTTAGATATGAACTCTGATGAAACCCTCACTGATATCTTAGTTAGATATGAACTCTGATGAAACCCTCACTGATATCTTAGTTAGATATGAACTCTGATGAAACCCTCACTGATATCTTAGTTAGATACGAACTCTGATGAAACCCTCACTGATATCTTAGTTAGATATGAACTCTGATGAAACCCTCACTGATATCTTAGTTAGATATGAACTCTGATGAAACCCTCACTGATATCTTAGTTAGATACGAACTCTGATGAAACCCTCACTGATATCTTAGTTAGATACGAACTCTGATGAAACCCTCACTGATATCTTAGTTAGATATGGACTCTGATGAAACCCTCACTGATATTTTAGTTAGATATGGACTCTCGGCAAAAGGTATTTGTTTAGGATTTTTCTGTCCTGTATTATATTGGAATTACAGTCCTGTGTTAGTGGAAAAGTCCTGTGATGTGTTAGTGGTACAGTCCTGTGTTAGTGGAAAAGTCCTGTGATGTGTTAATGGTACAGTCCTGTGTTAGTGGAAAAGTCCTGTGATGTGTTAATGGTACAGTCCTGTGTTAGTGGAAAAGTCCTGTGATGTGTTAATGATACAGTCCTGTGTTAGTGGAAAAGTCCTGTGATGTGTTAGTGGAACAGTCCTGTGTTAGTGGAAAAGTCCTGTGATGTGTTAGTGGAACAGTCCTGTGTTAGTGGAAAAGTCCTGTGATGTGTTAGTGGAACAGTCCTGTGTTAGTGGAAAAGTCCTGTGATGTGTTAGTGGAACAGTCCTGTGTTAGTGGAAAAGTCCTGTGATGTGTTAATGGTACAGTCCTGTGTTAGTGGAAAAGTCCTGTGATGTGTTAGTGGAACAGTCCTGTGTTAGTGGAAAAGTCCTGTGATGTGTTAGTGGTGCAGTCCTGTGATGTGTTAGTGGTACAGTCCTGTGATGTGTTAGTGGTACAGTCCTGTGTTAGTGGTACAGTCCTGTGTTTGTGGTACAGTCCTGTGTTAGTGGTACAGTCCTGTGATGTGTTAGTGGTACAGTCCTGTGATGTGTTAGTGGTACAGTCCTGTGATGTGTTAGTGGTACAGTCCTGTGATGTGTTAGTGGTGCAGTCCTGTGTTTGTGGTACAGTCCTGTGTTTGTGGTACAGTCCTGTGTTAATGGTAAAGTCCAGTTGTGTGCTGATGCGATAACACCGCTCAGTTCGAGTGTGTTGATGTCTGCGTGTGTGTTAACGGGATACAGTCAATCTTATCGTGTGTGTTGGTTTCGGTTTGTGTGCTTGCGATTTAGGGCGGTTGATATTGTTTTATGGTTTCATACTGATGGGATATATACTAGAGGTGAAGTTTCTTTACTGTTTAATAATGGTTTAGAACGTAGTGCTCATAATGTCTGGTTATATATTGTTGGCTGAGCGTTCGTACATGGCAGCGTGTGACAGGAAATATACAATTGGTGTTGGTTTCTGGTTATGCTGCTGGATAAGTCAGTTGAAGTTGGTTTCTGGTTATGCTGGTGGATCAGAGTCAGTCGATGTTGGTTTCTGGATATGCTGGTGGATCAGAGTCAGTTGATATTGGTTTCTGGTTATGCTAGTGGATCAGAGTCAGTTGATGTTGGTTTCTGGTTATGCTGGTGGATCAGAGTCAGTTGATGTTGGTTTCTGGTTATGCTGGTGGATCAGAGTCAGTTGATGTTGGTTTCTGGTTATGCTGGTGGATCAGAGTCAGTCGATGTTGGTTTCTGGTTATGCTGGTGGATCAGAGTTAGTTGATGTTGGTTTCTGGTTATGCTGGTGGATCAGAGTCAGTTGATGTTGGTTTCTGGTTATGCTAGTGGATCAGAGTCAGTTGATGTTGATTTCTGGTTATGTTGGTGGATCAGAGTCAGTTGATGTTCGTTTCTGGTTATGCTGGTGGATCAAAGTCAGTTGATGTTGGTTTCTGGTTATGCTAGTGGATCAAAGTCAGATGATGTTGGTTTCTGGTTATGCTGGTGGATCAGAGTCAGTTGATGTTGGTTTCTGGTTATGCTGGTGGATCAGAGTCAGTTGATGTTGGTTTCTGGTTATGCTGGTGGATCAGAGTCAGATGATGTTGGTTTCTGGTTATGCTGGTGGATCAGAGTCAGTTGATGTTGATTTCTGGTTATGCTGGTAGATCAGAGTCAGTTGGCCCCTGATTACGTGCCGTTGAGTCAGAGTAAGTTAGTGTTGGTTACTTATTACGTGCCGTTGGGTCAGAGTGAGTTGGTGTTTGGCTACTGATTACGCGCCGTTGGGTCAGAGTAAGTTGGTATTGATTACTGGTTACGTGCTTGTTGATCAGAGTCAGTTGGTATTGTTTTCTGTTTACGTGTACGTGCTGGTAGATTAGGGGCTAGTTATGTTGGTTTCTAGCGATGTACTGATGGGACAGATCTGAGCGGTATTGGTTGTTGGTAATATGCTGGTAAGCCAGATCCAAATAGTGAGGTTTCCTGGTTGTGAGCCAGTGGATCAATGTCGAATGGTGTTAAGTTCTGGATATGTGCTGATGATGGAGTTTTAAGGTTATATCTTGAACAATTTTCAAACGATTTATAAGGAATCATGAACAATTTATTTTTGTATCAATTAACAATAAAACGGGTTTAGCAACCTCAGAAAATACTGTATACACCACTTCGGTGTGGAATGAATTCATGAAATTAAACACCGGGACTAATATGATATAACCTGCATCGCTACTTTTATATACGGTAATATGGAAGTAAAAAGCACGGATTTAGGTAGGCGTGAAAACAAAGTTTGCTCACAAATACAGAAGTGACTAGGATGTAAATTCGAAACACTGAAATGACTAGGATTTGAAATTAAAACACTGAAATAACCAGGATTTAGATTTGAAATACTGCACTGACCATGATGTGAAGTCCACGTTGTATTTGGTGCTCCATTCATTATAAGGAATACACTGATATTTGTATCATCGGTTATGGCTGTAGGATTTGATTCCGCTTTTTGTGTCTGAAGAACATTTCCACCCCCCTTTTTTACACGACAAGCAATCCTGTTTTTTATACGTCCACACTGTTTTCCCTATTGTGAATAAGAAACCATATCAATTTAAAAAAAAAAAAAATTGAAGACGTATTTATACACAATACAATGTCTCAGACCATTAAAAGCATACTGAAAATTATAAACATATAATACTTAATCCATAATGAGCTATAGTCATCAAAAGTAAAAGATTATTAACCAAGAGCAACAAATAACCACATGTATAATAGACAATAATTCACTATACATAGACGAAAGGTGAAGATAACAAACAGTGATTAATCTTATAACTTCTATAAGGAATACAAATTAGATAGTTGGGCAAACACGGACCCCTGGATATACCAGAGGTGGGATCAAGTGCCTAGGAGGAGTAAGCATCCCCTCTCAACAGGTCACATTCGCCATGAGCCCTACATCTTGATCAGGTAAACGGAATAATCCGTAGTCAAAATCAGTGTGCCATGAACGGCCTAACATTTGGTAAGAAACACGTCAGATAGCATTTGAAGTTGAGTTGTTAGTTTGCCGTTAGCATCGATATAGTAAGAACTGCATATCTACCTAACTTCCGCAAACTACCTTGATCATAAACTATATTTTATCATAGTAAACGCATATTGATCTAACTTGACCAAACTACATCTATCATAAACTATTATATTTGTCATAGTAAAATCATATTTACTTAACATAGAAGCCAAACTATACAATATTATAAACTATTATATTTTGGTACAAGCATAATGACCTAACTTAACCAAAGTACGTCTATCGTAAACTGCGTGTATTATATTTCGTCATAGTAAAAGGATATTAACCAAACTACATCTATCATAAAGTATTATATCTATCATAGTAAAAACATTATAGGATTAAACATTCTTTTTGAAGAATTTATCGATGTGTAAACTCCGGACATTTTACTCACAAACTGAATAAAAGTGCGAAGCACTTTTATGTTAAGTTTGTGAGTAAAATGTCCGGAGTTTACACATCGATAAATTCTTCGAAAAGAATGTTTGATTCTTATAATTCCAATTCGTTCACTTTATTAACAATTGTAAAAAATTTGAATAGTTTCCCTGCACTATGTTATTTGTTTTCAGGCGTGTATGAATACATCGCGTTTTCAGATTTATTGATGTGTAAACTCTTGTTCAGCTTTATTTTTGTCCAATCAAAACAATTGTAATAAATGATATTGGAATTATATTGACATAACTTAATAATCCTATCATATATAATAAATGTAGTTTATAATCATAATGAGATAGACGCATTACTCGACCTTAACAAATATACGACATGTGTTTTTCAAAGAAAGTGGATATATTCAGAACTTAACAATGCGGTATTTAGTAGAATATAGTTATTATAAAAAAATTATACTGTCTGACTTATGAATTCCACGTGTTAAAATAACTATACAGTATTTATGATAAAACATGTTGACAAATTCATGATTAATCAGTTTATATATCACAGAATCTCATTTTTGTTGGTGAATTGTATCAAAATATTAAAGTAGGCACAATATTAACGATTTTTCTTATATCAATACTGTACATGTATTATCACTTTTACATTTAAAAAAATATGTTTTTGCGGTAAAATGTTTTGCTTTAGTTAATCAAAGATTTAGAATTTTTAGAATAGTAGATAAAAGTTTCAAAGCTTTGAATTTTGCATATAAAGTAAATCAAACTATCTATAATTAAGAATATCAAAACAAGAAAAATGAATATAAATCAGCACAATTAATCACAGTTTGCAGGTTTTGCTATAGTAAATTGTAGTCAACTAATGGTAGCTAAAGGTTTTCCCCCCGTTAAATGACCAGATAGCTCAGTATGTATAGTCTAGCAATATTGCTAATGAAAGTCTATTTATAGTAATGTGTTGCAGGATGTTGTTGAACCCCAGATTAAAAACAAGTCATGTGAATCAGTGAAAACAAATTCATTTAGGGAGACACTGGAGAGATTAATTATAACTTTTTAAGATGACAGAAGTGTGTAAAAGATTGTCTAGAGAAGGAGTGTGCTCAACGTTGTAGTGGTTGATTATAAAATCCATTGTACATGCACAAAGCAACTTGAAATGAAATGGAAACTATGAAATACAGAAATGTTCAAATATTCTTATGATAATTCTCAATTTTTCTGAACAATTGTTGTTGAGAAAATGCAGATTAAAACTCCATTGGAAACATTTATAGCATACAATATATGCACCTCTTTATTTTTATAAAAAGTTATCTTAATGCGAACTTTCTTGTGTATTAGGTTCTGAACCTTAATAGGACTTTCATGTGTATTAAGTTCTGAACCTTAATGGGACTTTCATGTGTACTAAGTTCTGAACCTTAATGGGACTTTCATGTGTATTAAGTTCTGAACCTTAATACGACTTTCATGTGTACTCGGTTCTGAACCTTAATACGGGCTTTCATGTGTATTAGGTTCTGAACCTTGATAGGACTTTCATGTGTACTAAGTTCTGAACCTTGATAGGACTTTCATGTGTACTAAGTTCTGAACCTTAATAGGACTTTCATGTGTACTAGGGTCTGAACCTTAATATGACTTTCAGAACCTATTCTGAACGCCTTGTTGAAAAATAATTCAAAATATGAATATTTCCGTATTTGATCAAATATCTTTTCCTAAGTGTATTGAAACATGTTGGAAGACTTATGGTCAGCTATTGTACATATATTTTAAATATTTCCAATCATGTTATGCGTAAATGTAAACGTTCTAGAGAAATATACTGGAAGAGACTATTAACATTGCATTTTGTATAAAGGATTTGTTAATAAATACACATGTAGGATTGGCTAATGACAGATGAAGCTCTTCTTCACGCGTTTCGCTAGCGGGTTTTGCCCTCGCTCACCCCGCCGTCTGAGTATTGTGCAGTAGCCATAAATTTTTCATTTTTTCTCAGTGTTGTAAGTTCACCTGTTGAGCGCATGTTGAACAGCACGAAATCTGTCTCTATAACTGTTGTGACTAATAAAGAACCTTACTTTCTTTTTGTTGTCAGATTGCAGAACAAGTGAATACAATGAAGGTGATATGATGGAACTGAAGTCTTTGATGAAAACACACTCAACATCCTGGAGTTTGTGATGAGCTATATTCAAAAAAGATAGACTGGTCTGAAAAAGGCAAATGCATAGACATTAATTTTCAAAATGCATCAAAATATCACGGATAATGTTGCAGTGGATTTTGTACAGAATTCGTCATGGAACAAACCTTTCCTTGAGACTGAAAATACAGGGAATATCTTCATTCCCTGTAAAGTGAAACTAGATGAAATCAATCTGTACATCATTATAGGGGTGGAATCTTTACTGCTGTGTGTGTTCATTGCGGCAACCTTCTACCTGTACTTCAATAAATCAAAGAACATGGACATGAAAAGAATGGAAAGTAAAACTAGCAGTTCCGCAGGCACGGAGGAGGGAATACATTACCTGAGCCCTTCGGAACCACAGCTTATGCATTACGAAACTGTCGTTAGTGCTAGTCGGCGTTCTTCGATAAACTCCGAGAACCCATACGAAATTATCGTGAACAACAGAGGAGCAGATGTGAGGAGTCTGGAGAGTAACAACAATATTTTAAATAGGAGTTATGAAAATATCACCGAAGGGGAGGGTATCTATAAGACGGAAGTGCCGCCATCTTTGATTATTGACTGCAAAAAGCTGGAATCCGTTCCTGTGATTATTGATGGTTGTACGGAGGTTTTCTGAGTACGACAACCGTGCTTTGTTCTGTGTGATGGATTGTAGTGCCAAAAACCGTCAGACGTAGTGTGATATAATATGCTGATGATTATGCAAAATTTGTGGTGGAAGAGAAAGAAAAACTAATCAATATGTGAAATATACGTCAAACGTTTAGATTTTGTGTGCAATACATATTCTCAAGCGTAAAATAGACAGCTAAAGGTACATGTTTTGTCATATTTATAGATTTTTCTAAATAAGGATGTTCACTAGTTAATAAAATGTCATTTTCCTCCAAACAATTTTGGATTATCATGCTAATAAGTTTTTAATGAACAGAGTCAGATGTATTTTGTGTCAGTATGACTGTTTATGGATGGAAAATACAATCAAAGAAATCCATTTGTTTTACATCTTTGTAAATATAAAAGAACAACTCCAAAATTAAGAAAAAGATATTCAAGATACAATCATAACAAAAAATTCTGCTATTAAAGAACGGCTGTTTTTCAAAGGTATTGGCAAAAAATCTGTGATAGAATATAAATAAATGTGATATTTCGATGTCAATTTTCGACCTTTTTTGGACAATTGTTTGCTTGTGTGTATATTTACATTTTCTGACATTCCAATCTTTCTTTTCCACCTATCAAACCCCAATATATGCACACATACAACTTTTTTTCTTCATTTTTCAAATTTATCATTATCATTTATAGAGCTGGTAATTGTTAAATAAACATGCATTTAGTTCTTATTTGAATTTGGTTGTATGTGAAATAAATGACGTGTGTGGAGGCGAGGAATATTCATCATTTTCCGCTCTCGGCAGAAAATGAAAGCCTTCATATTTCTGGATTTATATTGACAATTAATCATTATCATAATATTTCATGTAGAACTTCGTGAGCATTCATTATATAATTTGGCTTGTTATATACTGAATTACCTATAGAACGATCGGCAAAGATATTTCCGGAAAGCTATTTATTATCAATTACGAAAGAATCATTTATGCGAATGATCCACTAATTAATTGAAAATCTATTTTGAAATCAACCCTTTAAAGAAAAGTAACATATGAAATATGAAGGAACAAAAAGGTCATGTCCATTTTTTGTGAACGCATGGAAAAAGTCTAATGTAACGTAGAATCACGATAGCACAAAAATACAAATCAAGTTGTAAATTAAGTCTTGTGTCAAAACTCGGCAGACTTCATTAACATATTGTAATGGGTGTAGTCTACGAGGTTAATAATTGTGAATTATGCAATTTAATTAGTATTGACTTAATTTTTCCAAACGAAAGACGAAAGAAGATATATGCTATGGACATCTGTATGTGTAATTAGTCATATATTGTATTTTTGGTTTTTCCCAAATGTAAGGTTAATTGCTATACAAACTGAACATACTGATATATATATATATATATATATATATATATATATAAAACATTAAAACACTTTTCGAAATATTTCAGCCGTTTCACCAGCCTTCATCAGTCGTGTTTATCAAAATGCATAGCAACTAACGTTGAACAACGTATTTAATAATGCAAATACTCAGGGCAGATTTTCAAAGGAAACTTGAAAACTAAAAGCCATTTCCCTCAAACTCTATAATTAGATGGTTTCCTAAAGCATGGTAAATTCTCCAAAACCATGCTTCAGTTTTTGACACATTTAATATCCCAGTCAATGGGTCGGATGAATATGAGTTACCGTACTTATACTAGATTCCTTCATAAAAACCCTTACAAAGATACATTGCTGGATCCAGTAAGTGTTCCACCAAGCCCCTATCTTTGCTCCTCACGAAAATATTAACAACTATGAAGGAGAAACTTCAAACGTACTGTGCGACTACATATGCCAGAAGTGGAGTAAATCAAATTTCGATTCTAAAAAAAATTCTAAAGAAATTTTAGTACACTTGAAATCACAAAACTTTTCTCAAATCAACAACATCAAAACGTATGACTTTTCAACTTTTTACACGACCATTCCTCACGATAACTTAAAGACTAGACTTTTTGACATCATAGACTGTTGCTTCTTTAACAAAAATGGAAAACGCAAATATTCCTATCCAGTGATCAGTAATCAAAAGAATTACTTTATTAAACGCCACTCTGATTCCACGCACAAGTACTCTGAAGTTCAAATAAAAAATATGCTGGAGTTGCTCATGACAATATCTTTGTGTTCTTTGGTGATCAGGTCTTCCAACAGTCTGTTGGAATTCCCATGGGCACGAATTGTGCTCCTTTGTTGGCTGATCAGTTTTTATATTCCTATGAAGCAGAATTTATTCAAAAACTTCTACGTGAGAAGAAAAAATCTCTTGCTGTGGCCTTCAGTTCGACATTTAGATATATCGACTATGTATTATCTATTAACAATAATAATTTTCACTCATATGTCGATTCAATATATTCCAGTGAACTTGAAATAAAAGACACCACAGAGTCGTCCACTTCTGCTTCATACTTAGATATTTTATTGAAAGTAGATATTAACGGCTAACTAACAATTCAACTTTATGACAAACGGGATGATTTCAACTTCTCCATCGTCAACTTCCCGTCTTTATGTAGCAATATTCCATTATCACCTGCATATGGTGTTTACATCTCTCAAATGATTCGATACGCAAGAGCTTGTTCTGAATATGGTAAGTTTTTGAATCGAAGCAGGCTACTTACAAAAAAGTTGATGGTGCAGGGGTTCCAACAGCCGCGTTTAAAATCCGTATTTCGCAAATTCTATGGTCGTTATAATGATCTAGTTTGCCAATACAACCTATCATAGGGTCAAATGCTGTCTGGAGTGTTTCATGACGATTGTTAGACCGTTCTTGGCACATTGATTTTGACTACGTATAACTCCGTTTACCTGATCAAGATATAGGGCTCACGGCGGGTGTGACCGGTCGACAGGGGATGCCTACTCCTCCTAGGCACCTGATCCCACCTCTGGTATATTGAGTGATCTGTGTTTGCCCAACTGTCTGGTTTGTATTACTTATAGGAGTTATGAGATTGATCACTGTTTGTTATCTTCGCCTTTATCTGAAGATTGATGGTATATTAAGATATCCATTTCAATCCTCGTCATGAGTAAAACGTATGAAATATTTGTTTTTTAAATGTAAATACTCGGCTACTGAAGATTTTCAAAGGATTGATTGAATATTGTTTAACGTCCCTCTCGAGAATTTTTCCCTCATATGAAGACGTCACCATTTCCGGTTAAGGGCTGCAAAATTTAGGCATATGATTGGCGATTACAGCCTTTGCGCAGAGAGGGATCAATATTATGCCACACCTGCTGCGACACAGGACCCCGGTTTTTGTGGTCTCATCCGAAGGACCGCTCCATTTAATCGCCTCTTACAACAAGCAAGGGGTACTGAGGACCTATTCTAACCCGGATCCTTATGGGAAAAGAAACGTAAGTTTTCCCCATTAGATTTTATAAATAGCTGATATTACTAGGCATGATATCGTAAAAGTGATGAGATAATGAGATGTTAAAATCACTCCTCTTCGTGTATATAACCCTGAACTATTTCTTTAATATAAATAAAAAATTCTTCCTTTAAATTTATAAATATACGAATAGGTTAATAGTTTTCTCCACAAGGACGTATTAGCTAACTTTCAGATTTGAAATCGATTCGTCTTCATGTAATTTGCCCTGGATTGAATATTTTTGAGCATTACGTTTTACACTCACTTCGAAAATCTATTCGTATTTTGCACTGTAAAGGTTTCGTAGCTAGAAAAAAAAAAATCGAGCATGAAGTTTCAAATTTCAAAGCAGTATATTCTGAAATGAAAATGATTTCTTGTCATCTAAATAAACCTGATAGATAATCATATTCAAACCCAGTAACGTCCCGTGGGGATCCGGGTTGGAATAAGTCTTCAGTACCCCTTGCTTGTCGTAAGAGGCGACTAAATGGGGCGGTCCTTCGGATGAGACCGCAAAAACCGAGGTCCCATTTTACAGCAAGTGTGGCACAATAAAGATCCCTCCCTGCTCAATTTTGCAGCCCTTCACCGGCAGTGGTGACGTCTCCATATGAGTAAAAACAATTCGAGTGGGACGTTAAACAACAATCAATCAATCAATCAATCAAACCCAGTAACCTGTTTCTTGTAGCCGGATACTAGTATCTATAATTCCGTTTGCGTACTGTCAGTACTTTGATGAATTTTCTTCGGGTCTTTAGCGGTTGCTGATTAGTGGCAGCTAGCTTGAGCCTAGGGTATCTATAGTCTTTATACCTTGAAATAGCTAGCTACTATAATACCTATAGCTGTTTTGCGCATTACGTAGCTGGATTTAAGTAGCCGGCTACCAGTAGCTTACTTTTCCAGTTTTAAGTGACTGGCTACTAGTAGACAACTATTCTCTTTTTTTTAAGTAGCCAGTTACTAGTAGCTAACTTTACCGATCTTGATAATATTGAGCAAATCAGTCTAGTCACCAAATGAATGAAATTTCGCCCAGCCTTACACACATTTTATGGAATTATGTGAATTTTATCAATAATGAATAAACGTTCCCTGGTTTTTGTATTTAATCAGAAATATACAAAGCCAAGAACTATAAGGAAACGAATTCGGTTTTAACATGAGATGTTTTTATTGAAAAATGCCTTAGTCATTGCTGTTGCGGTACAAATCAGTCATATAAAGGCTTTGAAAAAAAATAAAATATCAATTGATAGTTAATAAGGTATTACAGTATGGTTGGCTGTTTTATTAGAGCCCCTTACAACTTCACTAATGTAAAATTTAGAAGTTGTGCATCTTATACCAAAAAAAAAAAAAAACAGAAAAAAATTAAGATTTAGAAGTCGTGCATCTTATGTTAGCAAAACAGGAAAAGAATAATGTTTCTACGTAAGTAAAAAAATCATGCCAAAGTCTACTTTGCATAATGTGTTCTCAATAAGGAACAGCTATGCGATGAATATTTATGTGATGAAATACAGTCGTTATTTTGACACATATCACGGCTGCAATGAAACGTGTTTAGCATGAAATTATTACTACTGGTGAATGTTCCTTTTACGGTATCGCATTTTACTTTATGGTAATCCTCAGCCGTTATCAAGCTTCATCTCCACCTGTGTAATCCCATTCACAATCATCACCCCGCCCCTCCGAACGCCACCTCCAATCATCACCTGACTCTCCTACTACACCCAATTGTCTAATTAAGCTATTTCGTCTCTCTAAATATTACCATTTAAACTTTTTATTTTAGAGTATTGAACGTTACTATTTAAACAAAACACAGGTCTTATATCGATCATCTGAATAATAGTTAAATGTAACACTAGCCCCAAGGGCTAAGGAATTTATAATACTTCTCCTGTACAGCATATCTAAATATCTAAAGCTAAACTTGATATTCAGTAGCAGTATCAAATAAGACGTTCTTAAAACATAAATACCCCCGAAAATGTCCATATCGGTGAAAGACTTTACATAATATAAGAAAGAATACATGAGAAGAAAAAATATCTTGCTGTGGTCTTCAGTTGCAAATTTAGATATATCGAAGGCGGTTTATCTATTAACACTAATCATTTCCATTCATATGTCGATTCGATATACATGTATCCTTGTGAACTCGAAATAAAAGACACTACAAAGTCCTCCACGTCTACTTCGTACTTAAATATTTTATTGAAAACAAATATCAACGGTAAATTAACTTTCAACTTTATGACAAACGGGATGATTTCAGCGTCTCTATCGTTAACTTCCCATATTTATGAAACAATGTTCAATTATTACCTGTACATGGTGTTTATATCTCCCAACTGATTCGATACACAGGAGCTTGTTCTGCGCATGGTCAGTTTTTAAATCGAGGCAAGCTGCTGACAAACAAGTTGATGGTACAGGGGTCTCGTTTAAAGTCAGCATATTGCAAATTCTATGGTCGTTAAACGATCTAGTTTGCCACTAAAACCTGCTGTCTGACGTGTCTCATACGAGTATTAGGTCATTCATGGCACACTGATTTTGAGGACGGATTACTCCGTTTACCGGAACATATCTGAACCCAAGAAAATAAGCCAAACCAAATGGTAGGTCTAATTAGACGTTCGTTCAAGTATCTTGATGGAGTGGCAAAACGAAAAAAAAAAAAAAAAAAAGACGTCAAACGAACAATTAATTTTCAAAAACATACTTAAATACAAAACAAACCAGTTTAAAATAAAATCAGCAGGCTCCGTTGCAAAACCAACGATCACCGATGCAAAACCAACAGTCATTAACTGAATTGACGCTAGGTGGCGTGCAAAAAAGACAGTCATTAAAATTGAAAATATAAATTTGAAAATTTTCAGCTTAAATCGTGTCCATGCCCATGCATCGTCAAAAACACTAGAGTATATATATCCCAATAGTATGCTGCGTTCTAAAATCAAGCAAAAACAGACAATGAGATTCTAGAATTTGTTTTATTTCTTTCAGACTAAAATAACTGGTGATATGGATATCCCTGAATTTTGGAATATTGGGTCTTTACAGACTCTTGCAATGATGTGCCGAGTTTTGAAACTCTATTAATTATGTCAATATATATAGTCAGTTTTTAAATCGAGGTAAGCTACTGACAAACAAGTTGATGGTACAGGGATTTCAACAGACTCGATTGAAATCAGCATTTCGCAAATTCTATGGTCGTTATAACGATCTAGTTCGTCAATACAACCTCGCATTGGGTCAAATGCTGTCTGACGTGTTTCATACCGATTGTTAAGCCGTTCTTGGCACACTGATTTTGACTGCGGATAACTCCGTTTACCTGATCAGGATATGGGGCTCACGGCGGGTGTGACCGGTCAACAGAAGATGCTTACTCCTCCTAGACACCTGATCCCACCTCTGGTGTGTCCAGGGGTCCGTGTTTGCCCAACTATCTATTTTGTATTGCTTGTAGGAGTTATGAGATTGATCACTGTTCGTTATCTTCACCTTACAGAGCTGCTAATATTTTTTTTTCTGTCACAGAACTGCTAATATGTATGTTTTCTGTCACAGAACTGCTAATATCTATGTTTTCTGTCACAGAACTGCTAATATCTACGATTTCTGTCACATAACTGCTAATATGTATGTTTTCTGTCACATAACTGCTAATACCTACGATTTCTGTCACAGAACTGCTAATATGTATGTTTTCTGTCACAGAACTGCTAGTATCTACGTTTTCTGTCACAGAACTGATGATATCTATGTTTTCTGTAACATAATTCTTAATATATGTTTTCTGTTACAGAAGTGCTAATATCTATGTTCTAAACAGTAGTCAATATTTACAAACGTACGAGATAAAGAATGACCTAAGCGATTTATTCATTAATTTCATAATGAATATGTAAATGTAATGGTATATAACTGCTTTCCTGAAAGCTGTATGGAAAGACAGTGCATAGCTTTGGAAGCTTTAACCTACACGTAGTTGTGCAACAAAAGTCTCCTTTTAGCTTTTTAAATTGGGTATGAATAGGAAGTATAGGTCTTGGCCTTGGTTTGAACGATTTCCCGTCATATTTGATCTACGAGGAATCCATACAAAGATTTTTTTTTTAAATGAAAGGCAAAGATAACAAACAGTGACCAATCTCGTAACTCCCAAAGAGAATACAAAATAAAGAGCTGGGCAAACACGGACCCCTGGATATACGAGAGGTGGGATCAGGTGCCTAGGAGGAGTAAGCATCTCCTTTCGACCGGTCACACCCATTGTGAGCCCCATTTGTTTCTGTAGTCTTGCTAAAAATGTGTAATCACCAAGTAATTCTTTATCGGATACAATCTCCAAAGACTGGCATGAAAAAGCGCACCTTACAAATATTTTGATCTGACCTGAACATATTGCATTACTCATGGAAAATTCTATTCTATTTATGATAAATTTTCAAATTGTTTGTATTGAAAAAAAAAAGTCCTTTTAAAATGTGTCGATTCTTGGCTAGAATAATCCATTGTTTGAATTTCAAATTGTCAATATTTGTTTACTCTCCAATCTTTCATTCTTTAGATCTGCAAGCGAGTAGCGGGCAATAACTCCCGGATATTCGAATCATATGAATTTTCATGATATCATGTGATAAACAAATCCGAGAAAAGAGGGTAAGATAACGACCCGTGATAAATCTCATAACTCCTATAAAGACTTGGGCAAACACAGATTCCTAAACACACCAGAAGTAGGGTAAGGTACCTAGAACGAGTAAGCACCGACTGCTGACCGGTCACACCCGTCGTGAACCCTATATCCCAATCAGAGAAACGGAGTAATCCGTAGTGAAAATCAGTATGTAAAGAACGGCATTAGAATTGGTATGAAACACGTCAGGCAACATTTGACCTAACGACAAGTTGTATTTGTAATATTAAATCATAATTTGCTCGGACCTAATACTGACTTTAAATGAGATTGTTGAAATACCTGTAACATCAACTTATTTGTCAGTAGCCTTCTTCGGTTTAAAATTTGATCATAATTGATCTAGAGGAAAGATAATCTATAATCATTTCATTTATCCAACAAACAATAAGAAAAGACCTGTATGCTCCTCATTTTTATAATAATACAAAATACTGTTGGAAGACACCGGTTATTTTAGTTTCGCAGCGTTGTTATTTTTCCTGGTAGTGATTAACAATAGAATACATATTGTTGGTTTATTTCGTCATTTATTAATGCAAGGTGAAGATAACGAACAGTGATCAATCTCATAACTCCTACAAGCAATACAAAATAGATAGTTGGGCAAACACGGACCCCTGGACACACCAGAGGTGGGATCAGGTGTCTAGGAGGAGTAAGCATCCCCTGTTGACCGGTCACACCCGATGTGAGCCCTATATCCTGATCAGGTAAACGGGGTTATCCGCAGTCAAAATCAGTGTGCCAAGAACGGCTTAACAATCGGTATGAAACACGACAAACAGCATTTGACCCAATGTGAGGTTGTATTGACGAACTAGATCGTTATAACGACCATAGAATTTGCGAAATGCTGACTTCAATCGAGACTGTTGAAATCCCTGTACCATCAACTTGTTTGTCAGTAGCTTACCTCGATTTAAAAACTGACTATACCCAGAACAAGTTCTTGCATATCGAATCAGTTGAGACGATTGTAGAAGTTGTAAAACTTACTTACAACCATTATAATATGGAGATCCCCGAGTCTCAAAACTACAACTCAGACAACCTAAACAAGAATGACATTGGGATCTCCCTTTTTTTATGCATGTAAATTTTTTTAAATGCAAACATCACGAAAAAGAAAAATAAGGTGGCACCTTACAATTTTGCTATAAGATCCAATGACAATTCAGGCGAAAATACCTTCTCACGACAGCAATGTAGCAATATTAGTTGTATTCATTTTTACTCCCAATATTTAAAGTTTATATACAGTCTGGTGTTTTGCATTTGATTGAATCCATATTTTAATCAGTTAGATTCTAACAACCTATCACAAAATATCATTTTTATCAACAAGGAAGAATAATCACCCACGTCTTAATTTTACTCTCATTTACGATTTCTTTCCCTTTCATCAAAATAGCTTACTTTTGATTTTGAAATTAGTCATTAAAATGTTCTCAATGGAGACTTGTGCAACATTCCCTGAAATCTACTGTCTCTGTGTGTTTGTTATAAGATCTTATCCTTAATATCATAAAATTGATATATAATTATTTTATCCTACGAAATTTGGAAAATGACTAATATTGTTTTCGGTGGAAAGATATTTCTCTTCAAAACACACAGTAAAATCTTTTCTCCCATATATGCTATTGATTTGCCATTTTGTATTACATCACAGAAAAACATATGAAAATATAAAACTGATAACAAAACTTCTAGGAGTTCAGTTTTCTATAATGTCAAACGAATTGATATTTTGAAAAAAAAAAGGTTTAGTAAAACTATATTGGTTCCTCTCCACTAACCCCGTGGGAATCCGGGTTAGAATAGATCCTCAACATTGCCCCGGGATCCAGGACAGAATACATATAGGTCCTCAGTACCCCCTTGCTTGTCGTAAGAGGCTACTAAACATGGCAGTCCTTCGGATAAATCAAAGCCCCGTGGGGATCCCGGTTAGAATAGGTCCTTAGTATCCCCTTGCTTCTCGTAAGAGGTGACTAAATGGGGTGATCCTTCGGATGAGACCGCAAAAACCGATGTCCTGTGTCGCAGCAGGTGTGGCACAATAAAGATCCTTCCCTGCTCAATGGCAGATCTTCACCGGCAATGGTTACGTCTCCATATGAGTGAAATATTCTCGAGTGGGACGTTAAACAATATTCAATCAATCAATCACAGCAGGTGTGACACAATATAGATCCCTCCCTGCTAAATGGCCTAAAATTTTCAGCCCTTCACCGTCAATTGTGACGTCTCCATATGAGTGAAAAAATCTTGAGAGAGATGTTAAACAACAATCAATCAATCAACCAATCCTCTTCACTATGCACACACTTTATAGTAGTTGCGTCTTTGAGACTACAGACATAATTTCTCTGTGTATGATAGCAATTGTCTCATCGAGCGTAGGACATCGATATACAATGTTACTTGAAATCAAGACATTAAAAATATTTTACATAATAAACTTATCTAATATATATAATATAAATGCACAATAAGATTTCATTGAAATTTTTATGTGTGTTTGCCTAACTCTCTATTTTGTATTGTTTATAGGAGTTATGAAATTCATCACTGTTCGTTATCTCCATCTTTCATGTATATTTCATGCACAGTAATACACATGTATATTTTATGAACAATAATACATATGTGTTACATTACATACACAGTGAAACACATGATATAGTTTGCCAATCCAACACATCTTTGGGTCAAATGCTGTCTAAAGTGTTTCATGCCGATTGTTAGGTCGTTCTTGGCACGTACACCAATTTTGACTACGGATTACGGGCAAACACGAACTCCTGGATATACCAGAGATGGGGTGAGGTGCCTAGAGGGAATAAGCATCCCCTGTCGTCCGGTCACACCCGCCGTGATCCCTATATCTTGATGAAGCAAACGGAGTTACACGTAGTCAAAATCAGTGTGTCAAGAACGGCCTAACAATCAACATGATGTTGCCTACCACAGGCTCTATGAACCAGCACGGACCATGGATAATATTCCTTCCAAATCATGCCGCCAGTTCCTTAAGCTCAAATTTACAAACAAAGGAATAGATGCCGTCAACATAAGCAACATTCTACGTCATAAAAGGGTTCAGTCGTGTATTCCAACTTATTTCAAGTTCAAGTCTACATCCTGTATTTCCTACAGCTATACTTCTACTATTGCATCCAAACTTTTTAATTATAAACAAACTTTGCAGTGCCTAGATATAGACCATCTTATAATCCACCAACATGTTCTTGTTCTTCATCTTCTTTCAACTATAGTCCAGCTGGACATGTCATTACTGGTGATGTTGATATAGTTGAAAATGAGAACCTCAAATCACTTATTATTAAAGGTCCTAAATACAGAGAAACTCGGTCTTTTAATTGGCGACAGAACTTCATCTCTATTATGAGTTCTGTCGAAGATTATGCCAGACGATGAACTTGATACATTGTCAGAATGGGTTAAAAGCAAGAGAGGGATATTAAAATCCCACATTAGACACATGAAAACAAAAGTACGTACCATCTATCTTTCTGTGTGTAGTAAACTAGAAGTGATAAAAGAATTAGATAAGTTACATGAGGAATATGTTTTGGTTCCAGCTGACAAAGCTAGTAACAACATTGTCTTTCTTTGTAAGGCTCATTATTACAACTGTATTTTGAACGAACTTGGCATTAATTCCACTTTTGGTAACCATACTTATACTCCAATTGCCCTTTCAAAAGATGAAATTCTTCAAAACCATGCCTCAGTTTTAGACACATTTAATATCCCAGCCAATGGGTCGAATGAATATGAGTTACAGACCCTGAAACGTGCTACTACACCAGTTGCACGGTACGGTTCGGTACGCTTTATGAACGGTACGGTTCGTTTTCTGAACGGTACGGTTCGTTTCTTGAACGGTACGGTTCGTTTCTTGCACGGTACGGTACGCTTCTTGAACGGTACGGTTCACTTCTTGCACAGTACGGTTTGCTAAAAATAACTGCACGCTTTGTGAACGGTTTGCACGTTTTATTAATGAGGTGGGCGTGGCCTGAACGCTTTGACTTCGTATAAATTGTGCGTTTCGATAGTTTGTTTTCACTCGATCGGTCTTATTCGACTCTTTGATTATCGGCTGCAGGATTTGTGGTTGTGTTAGAATGTGCACATGGGGAAATGAGACGTTATTTTTGATTGCTTCGATGGAATAATTCCATATTGATAACGTACATAAAAGTTATGAATAAAAGTTTTTAGAATTTGCTTAAGTCTAAGTCTTAATGGTTGTTATTACGTTTCAATTTGTTTTTCATTTCTCATCAGACATTTATTAATTTACGATTTTATAAAAAGTTGTTACATGAACTGCTCCCCGACTTGGGCTGCGTAAGTGTAAAAACAAAGCGTATTAAGTTTCCGGATATAAATTACAGTGCCTAAATTGGAAAAGTTTTTAAGAAGAAGTGAATTTTGTTTTGAATACACTAAAGTCGCAAATGACACAATGATTATTTACTGCACTTCACATTTATTGTGATTTATCATCGGCATTATGAAAGATCCAGGATATCTGCACGTGAAGTTTGTACGTCCATTTTTGTCAGCATTCAGTCATTCATGATTAATAATGTAAGATATCTGTTGCATTTGTCTTTGAATCAAATAAAATGATGATAATACATATATATTCCTATCCTTTATCACGCGAAGTCTGATTTTCATTTCCCTGGCTTTATTTTTGATCACTGAAAATTGAATTAAAAAAAATTAACAGAAAAGTAAGGCAAGTGTATAGTTTGCAATAAAAATGTTTCGTATACCTTTTCTATATATTGTTGAAATACTTGAAAATGCTGAAATGAATAATTTTTTGCGGCCGATTTGATGCTTTGCATCAATTTAACTTGTTTACATTCGTTTACACATGTATGTATCTATTCATTTCTCTGTCGATGTAATTAAAAATTGTTTATTAGTGTATATAATAAATCCGCCAATCTACATCTATGTATATGGGTCGTTATCAATGTAGAAGAGAAAAAGATATGTCAAAATTATTGCTAATAAAGTAATGAAAATATTACAGTGTAGAACGTGATAATTTTTCTAATCGGTCTAGAAATTTCTCATATGATTCAGACACTGTACGTAGGAAAGTACATATTGAATACATTAACGCTACAAATACCAATTTCATCTTCTTACGGCAAGCCCTGTGCTATACGTGTAGTAGCATTATCAGGGACGTCGACGTCCCTGATTATATGAAGAAATTAAATAGGCTACTTGTAAGTACTATTACAGTATTGTAGTTAACTTCACCCTTGAATTTAAAAGAGTTGATTGAAACAGAAATTCCGTTAAAACAACGAAATGCCCCTTGGTTCACTCTTTAAAAGTCTGCAAGTGAAATATACATCCACAGTACACAGGACTGGCTGCAGAAGCATGCATGTAAAATCCGTGCAGTGATCTGACGTCTATTTCTGTTAACAGTTCACAGTATAAAACGAATTTTTATGCATAATTCAGTCAAAACTTGGGTACTTGTTGATAACATACATACACATATATGCACTGAAACAATGTGACATTTACGGAAAGTAATTTAAAAAAAAAGAATATCAAAGATGTTTTAAGCATCTCGGTGATTTTCACAGTTGATAACCAAGCTTCGTGATGTTTGAGGATAATGCTTCGAATAGCCAGCGATAGTCTACGACCTCCTTTCCCATCGGGTGCCATTGTGAAAATAATATACTGTGGCTGAAAAAGTGGTTCACGTGACATAAAATGCACGCTTTCTGCACGGTACGGTACGCTTTCGGGCTTTTGGGGGCGGAGTTTGCATAATATTATCCTGCACGCTTTCTGAACGGTACGGTTCGTTTCTTGAACGGTACGGTTCGTTTCTTGCACGGTACGGTACGCTTCTTGAACGGTACGGTTCGTTTTTTGCACGGTACGGTACGTTTCTTGAACGGTACGGTTCGTTTCTTGCACGGAACGGTTCGGTTCGTTTTTAAGGTGTAGTAGCACGTTTCAGGGTCTGTACCGTACCTATACTGGATTCCTAAACTACATAAAAAAACCTTACAAACAAAGATACATTGCTGGATCCAGTAAGTGCTCTACCAAGCCCCTATCTTTGCTCCTCACGAAAATATTAACAGCTGTGAAAGACAAACTTCAAACTTACTGTGCAACTACATATACCAGAAGTGGTGTTAATCAAATGTGGATTCTAAAAAATTCGAAAGAACTTTTAGTAAACTTGCAATCGCAGAATTTTCCCCAAATCAATAACATTAAAACCTATGACTTTTCAACTTTTTACACGACCATTCCTCACGATAAATTAAAGACTAGACTGTTTGACATCATAGACAGTTGCTTCTTCAACAAAAACGGAAAACAGAAATATTCATATCTAGTGATCAGTCATTCAAAAACTTACTTTATTAAACACCACTCTGATTCCACGTACAAGTACTCTGAAGTTGAAATAAAAAATATGCTAGAGTTCCTCATTGACAATATCTTCGTGGTGTTTGGTAATCAGGTCTTCCAACAGTCTGTTGGAATTCCCATGGGCACGAATTGTGCTCCTTTGTTAGCTGACCTGTTTCTATATTCATATGAAGCAGAATTTATTCAAAAACTTCTACGCGAGAAGAAAAAATCTCTCGCTGTGGCCTTCAATTCGACATTTAGAGATATCGATGACGTTTTGTCTATTAACAATAATAGCTTTCATTCATATGTCGATTTGAAATATCCATGTGAGCTCGAAATAAAGGACACCACAGAGTCGTCCACGTCTGCTTCATACTTAGAAATTTTATAGAAAGTAGACATTAACGGCAAACTGACAACTCAACTGTATGACAAACTGGATGATTTCAGCTTCTTCATCGTCAACTTCCCATATTTATGTAGCAATATTCAATTATCACCTGCATATGGTGTTTATATATCTCAACTGATTCGATATGCAAGAGCTTGTTCTGCGTATAGTCAGTTTTTAAATCGAGGTAAGCTACTGATAAACAAGTTGATGGTACAGGGGTTTCAACAGTCTCGATTGAAGTCAGCATTTCGCAAGTTCTATGGTCGTTATAACGATCTAGTTCGTCAGTACAACCTTACATTGGGTCAAATGCTGTCTGAAGTGTTTCATACCGATTGTTAAGCCGTTCTTGGCACACTGATTTTGACTGCGGATAACTCCGTTTACCTGATCAGGATATAGGGCTCACGGCGGGTGTGACCGGTCAACAGGGGATGCTTACTCCTCCCAGGCACCTGATCCCACTTCTTGTGTGCCCAGGGGTCCGTGTTTGCCCAACTATCTATTTTGTATTGCTTATAGGAGTTATGAGATTGATCACTGTTCGTTATCTTCACCTTGCATGAAACATGTCAAACATCATTTGACCCAATGATAGGTTGTATTGGCAAACTAGATCGTTATAACGACCGTAGAGTTTGCGAAATGCTGACTTTAAATGAGACTGTTGGAACCTCTGTATCTCAACGTTTTTGTCAGTAGCTTGCTTCGATTAAAAAAAACCCTGACCATAAATAGAATAAGCTCTTGTGTATCGAATCATTTGAGAGATGTAAACACGATATGCAGGTGATAATGGAAAATTGCTCGAATTTTAATCAAATTGTTTTGATGGTGTTTTTTTGTCTCACGCAGACCATCAATGCGATGGTAGATGATATATAATTCAACTAATTCCAAATGAAGTGTGTGTCTGTCTCTGTGTGTTATGGAAATTGTAATGAAACAAAACAACTTATAGTAAAAAATCACGTGATTTCAGACGGACATGGTTACTCTTATATGAAGAAGTGAAGATGATGAACAGAGATCAATCTCACAAATTTTATACAGAATGATAAATTAAGAGTAGGGTAAACAAAAACCCCTATAAATATTTTAGATATAAACTTATATATTATTTTCAATTATTTCACTTCGAATTAAACAAACTTTCAATACATTTGAATTGTTTGAATATCTAAGCGGATGGAGGAGCGTCGATCGAGTTCATATTTTTAAAACATTCAAAGTGTATCAAAGATGATGTACGTGTTATAAAGATGTTGTGCATTACTTGTTACAAAAATGACTATTCAGATGGATGTGACCGGTCGACAGAGAATGCTTACAGGTGATGCTTACTCCTCCTAGGCACCCGATCCCACCTTTGATATATCCAGGGGTCCATGTTTGCCCAACTATCTATTTTGTATTGCTTGTAGGAGTTATGAGATTCATCACTGTTGGGTTATCTTCTCCTTTCATCAACAATTTCTGGATCCATTGTGAGATAACTAAAATACATGTATTACATTCTAAAATTTAAGAAATAGTCATTTTTATAACAAGGAACCATCTTTATAAAAAGCACAAACCGGTCGCGGTAGCTCAGTGGTAAATCGATCGGTCGTGAGTTCGAGTCCCGCTCGTCCGATGGCCGCACCAAACCTAATACGCTAACATAGGTAGTGATTGCTCTTTTGTCAAACGCTCGACATTTAGAAGTGAAAATTACGAGACTTTCGGATATGACCTTAAAATGGAGATCCTGTATCGCGGCAGGTGTTAACACTATAAAGAACCCTCACACTGCTACGGCCCTGAGCGCTAAACATAGGTCTGAATTTGTGGTAGTTCACCTATAGCTGGTGACGTCTCAATATGAATGAAAAATTCTCAACGGGACATTAAACAGACAATCAATTAATATAAAAAGCAAAAACATCTTTATCACACGTGTATCATCTTTTAAAGAAGTACCACAGTTTTTACAACTACACAATTTTTATAACAAGTACATTATCTTTATAAGAACGACACAAGCTTTGTTACAAATACACTATCTTTATAGCAATTGCTCGGTCATTATATCAAGTACGCAATCTTTATAAGAATTGCTCTGTCTTGATAACAACTACATGTTGATTACAAGTACACACTCTTTATAAGAATTGCTCTGTCTTCATAACAACTACTTATTTTTGTCGTTCACAATTTGTAACCTCTATTTCCCCGGTGATATCTGCTAAGACTGCAAGCTCACGGATGACATCAGATCATTGATTTAAATTCTGTTAAAACCCCTCAAAAACTGATTGTTTTACACGGAATGCTAAGTTAGCAATCATTTTCCTAAAAGCTGTCACTAAATTTTGTACGAAATTTTGAGACGGATATTTTTAAATAGGTATAATGGTGTTCCTAGTTGATTTTCAATTTCTTTTTCCTTCTGCACTATATCAAGCGATATGTCAATCAGGAGTGACACCAGGATAAAGGATTATTTCCTTTGGGAAGTATGCAAAACATGTGACAGAATTGCGCTTTTAGTGCCTCAATTTTAATGTAACATCGTATTATTACGAATTTATAACATTGTGCGTTTGAGTACCTTGGCATGTAATGGAAATCAGTTAATAACGAAATAACGAAAAACAGTTTATCTAGATATGGTATATATTTAATTAAATGATACACATCTTTCGAATGGAAGCGATGTGCGTTGATATCAAATAAGGAGAGTAACGATTTAGGATATACATTTTGTATTGAAATTTCAAGCAAAATATGTTTGTCTTTAGATCTTTATGTTTGACAGAAATTAGAATAAAAAAATAGTCCTAGTAAATTTCAAATATTATCCCATGATACATTGGAGGATTACTATCTATGATCTATAGTTTATTTATCATAGTATAAGTCGTTAATCAATCATAATGCATACTGTTAATCTGGCATAGTGCAAGTTGCTTTATTGGTCGAAGTAGAAGTTATATTAATTTATTGATCACAGTACAAGTTGTTTTATTATTGTAAATTAATACGAGTTGCTTTATTCGTCATAGTACAATTTGCTTTTTCATTGATTATAATATAATTTGATGCATTCATCATAGTACAAGTTGCTTTTTTTTTATCATAATACAAACTGATTCTTTATTGACAACAGTACAATTTGTTTCATTTACCACAATATAAGTTAATATTATTTATCATAACATAAGTTGATTTTATTATCATTATATGTCAAGTTGCTTTTATGTATTATATTACAAATTGAGCTGAGTATATGTTGTTATTTTATCACAGAATAGGTTCTTGCTCTTATCATAGTACAAGTTGGTTTATTGAGAAGAGTACAAATTGATCATGGTACAAATTGTTCATTGATCATGGTACTAAATTGTTCTTTGATCATGGTACAAACTGTTCACTGATCAATATACAAACTGTTCATTGATCATGGTATGAATTGTTCATTGATCATGGTACCATTTGTTAATTGATCATGGTACAAAATTGTTCATTGATCATAGTACAAGCTACTTTGATTGCTCATAGTAAAAGTTGAATTATTTGTCATAGTGAAGTTTTGCTCATAATACAAGTTGAATTATTTGTCATAGTGAATGTTTTTGATTCCTCACTTGTTTGTACTACTTTTTTAAATGCCACTCGTACGTTATGCATTTCTGATTGTTGTTCAGTCAGTTCTATTCCTGATGGCGTCTGGTACTTCATCCCTTGACCTTTAACTTACATAAGAACTTTACAAGACCTGTAAACACACTTCTGTCGCCAGCGGCATCAAAATGGAATAAAATGATTTTTAACAAGCAGATGGTATGTCAAAATTGACAACGGAGGTGACAGATATACAAGATATTTCACTTTCAAAGAAGTGCAAATATATATCAACTGACGAATGAAACCAAGGTACGAGGGAAAATATGCTCCAGTAGTGTGTGGCCGTGACGTCAGCAGGTCACATGGGTCATCATACTGTCAAGGCGACCGATTGATTTTATGATCGTGCCAGGTAATCATCGTACCAAATATTTAAAGTACAGCAGTTCTCCTTAATAAATTACATCGATATGTTCTAAACACGTTTTTGTAATTCTGAAAACATGTCTATGGTTTGACAGTCTGTTAGGAAATGATTTTATGTTTAAACATCAAAACGATTTAAAAAGAAATGAATGACTGACGTTTTTAATTGAAATATCGTTAATTATATCAATCTGTCTCCAACCTAAACCCTTAGAATGTTTAACTTATCATCTTTGACTAATTCATTAATATTTCCTGATGTACGACTTTACTTATTTCTTGATCTGTAGACCTAGGTTAGTAAAACATGTCATGCAAGCATACTTTCGTAAAACATGGCGCACAGAGATAGCTTATCAGTTAAACATGTCATACTACCAGACCTCAGTAAAACATATACTACCAGACCTCAGTAAAACATATACTACCAGACCTCAGTAAAACATATACTAGCAGACCTCAGTAAAACATATACTGCCAGACCTAAGCAAAACATATACTACCAGACCTCAGTAAAACATGTACTACCAGACCTTAGTAAAACATATACTACCAGACCTCAGTAAAACATGTACTACCAGACCTTAGTAAAACATATACTACCAGACCTTAGTAAAACATATACTACCAGACCTTAGTAAAACATGTACTACCAGACCTCAGTAAAACATATACTACTAGACCTTAGTAAAACATATACTACCAGACCTCAGTAAAACATATACTACCAGACCTCAGTAAAACATGTACTACCAGACCTCAGTAAAACATATACTACTAGACCTTAGTAAAACATATACTACCAGACCTTAGTAAAACATATACTACCAGACCTCAGTAAAACATGTACTACCAGACCTTAGTAAAACATATACTACCAGACCTCAGTAAAACATGTACTACCAGACCTTAGTAAAACATATACTACCAGACCTCAGTAAAACATGGACTACCAGACCTCAGTAAAACATATACTACCAGACCTCAGTAAAACATATACTAGCAGACCTCAGTAAAACATATACTGCCAGACCTAAGCAAAACATATACTACCAGACCTCAGTAAAACATGTACTACCAGACCTCAGTAAAACATATACTACTAGACCTTAGTAAAACATATACTACCAGACCTTAGTAAAACATATACTACCAGACCTCAGTAAAACATGTACTACCAGACCTCAGTAAAACATATACTACTAGACCTTAGTAAAACATATACTACCAGACCTTAGTAAAACATATACTACCAGACCTCAGTAAAACATGTACTACCAGACCTTAGTAAAACATATACTACCAGACCTCAGTAAAACATGTACTACCAGACCTTAGTAAAACATATACTACCAGACCTCAGTAAAACATGGACTACCAGACCTCAGTAAAACATATACTACCAGACCTCAGTAAAACATATACTACCAGACCTCAGTAAAACATATACTACCAGATCTTAGTAAAACATATACTACCTGACCTTAGTAAAACATATACTACCAGACCTTAGTAAAACATATACTACCAGACCTTAGTAAAACATGTACTACCAGACCTCAGTAAAACATATACTACTAGACCTTAGTAAAACATATACTACCAGACCTCAGTAAAACATATACTACCAGACCTCAGTAAAACATGTACTACCAGACCTCAGTAAAACATATACTACTAGACCTTAGTAAAACATATACTACCAGACCTTAGTAAAACATATACTACCAGACCTCAGTAAAACATGTACTACCAGACCTTAGTGAAACATATACTACCAGACCTCAGTAAAACATATACTACTAGACGTTAATAAAACATACTACCAGACCTCAGTAAAACATGTACTACCAGACTTTAGTAAAACATATACTACCAGACCTCAGTAAAACATATACTACCAGACCTCAGTAAAACATGTACTACCAGACCTTAGTAAAACATATACTACCAGACCTCATTAAAACATGTACTACCAGACCTCAGTAAAACATGTACTACCAGACTTCAATAAAACATACTACCAGACCTTAGTAAAACATGTACTACCAGACCTTAGTAAAACATGTACTACCAGACCTCAATAAAACATGTACTACCAGACCTCAGTAAAACATATACTACTAGACCTCATTAAAACATGTACTACCAGACCTCAGTAAAACATATACTACCAGACCTTAGTAAAACATGTACTACCAGACCTCAGTAAAACATATACTACCAGACCTCAGTAAAACATATACTACCAGATCTCAGTAAAACATATACTACCAGACCTTAGTAAAACATATACTACCTGACCTTGTAAAACATATACTACCAGACCTTAGTAAAACATATACTACCAAACCTTAGTAAAACATGTACTACCAGACCTCAGTAAAAGATATACTACTAGACCTTAGTAAAACATATACTACCAGACCTCAGTAAAACATATACTACCAGACCTCAGTAAAACATGTACTACCAGACCTTAGTAAAACACATACTACTAGACCTTAGTAAAACATATACTACCAGACCTTAGTAAAACATATACTACCAGACCTCAGTAAAACATGTACTACCAGACCTTAGTAAAACATATACTACCAGACCTCAGTAAAACATGTACTACCAGACTTCAGTAAAACATGTACTACCAGACCTCAGTAAAACATGTACTACCAGACCTTAGTAAAACATATACTACCAGACCTCAGTAAAACATGTACTACCAGACCTTAGTAAAACATATACTACCAGACCTCAGTAAAACATGGACTACCAGACCTTAGTAAAACATATACTACCAGACCTTAGTAAAACATATACTACCAGACCTCAGTAAAACATGTACTACCAGACCTCAGTAAAACATGTACTACAAGACCTCAGTAAAACATATACTACCAGACCTCAGTAAAACATGTACTACCAGACCTTAGTAAAACATATACTACCTGACCTTAGTAAAACATATACTACCTGACCTTAGTAAAACATATACTACCAGACCTTAGTAAAACATATACTACCAGACCTTAGTAAAACATATACTACCAGACCTCAGTAAAACATGTACTACCAGACCTTAGTAAAACATATACTACCTGACCTTAGTAAAACATATACTACCAGACCTTAGTAAAACATATACTACCAAACCTTAGTAAAACATGTACTACCAGACCTCAGTAAAAGATATACTACTAGACCTTAGTAAAACATATACTACCAGACCTCAGTAAAACATATACTACCAGACCTCAGTAAAACATGTACTACCAGACCTCAGTAAAACATATACTACTAGACCTTAGTAAAACATATACTACCAGACCTTAGTAAAACATATACTACCAGACCTCAGTAAAACATGTACTACCAGACCTTAGTAAAACATATACTACCAGACCTCAGTAAAACATGTACTACCAGACCTCAGTAAAACATGTACTACCAGACCTCAGTAAAACATATACTACCAGACCTTAGTAAAACATATACTACCAGACCTCAGTAAAACATATACTACCAGACCTCAGTAAAACATGTACTACCAGACCTTAGTAAAACATATACTACCAGACCTTAGTAAAACATATACTACCAGACCTCAGTAAAACATGTACTACCAGACCTCAATAAAACATACTACCAAACCTTAGTAAAACATGTACTACCAGACCTCAATAAAACATACTACCAGACCTTAGTAAAACATGTACTACCAGACCTTAGTAAAACATGTACTACCAGACCTCAATAAAACATGGACTACCAGACCTCAGTAAAACATATACTACCAGACCTCAGTAAAACATATACTACCAGACCTGAGTAAAACATGTACTACCAGACCTTAGTAAAACATATACTACCAGACCTTAGTAAAACATGTACTACCAGACCTTAGTAAAACATATACTACCAGACCTTAGTAAAACATGTCATACAAACAGATGTTATCAGTAAATCCTGCTTCACTACCAAACCTTCATAAAACATGCTATACAAACTGAGCTTATTAGCAAAACATGTCATGGAAACAAGTGAAGTTAAAGAACAGTAATTAATTTAATAAAATCCCAGAAAAATACAAAATAAGACAAGGGTAAATACGGATCCTTGCACATACCAGAGCGGTGGGATCAGGTGTCTAGGAGGAGTAAGTATCCCCTGTTGACCGGTTACACCTGCCGTTAGCCCTGTATCTTTATCAGGTAAACGGAATAATCCTTACTTAAATCAGTATGTAAAAGAACGATCATACAACTGGTATGAAACATGTCAGACAGTATTCGACCCAATGGCAGGTTGCATTGGTAAATTAGATCGTTATGGCTCAGGATATGGGGCTCGCGGCGGGTGTGACCAGTCGACTGGGGATGCTTACACCTCCTAGGCACCTGATCCCACCTCTGGTGTGTCCATGGGTCCGTGTTTGCCCAACTATTTATTTTGTATTGCTTATAGGAGTTATGAGATTGATCACTGTTCGTTATCGTCACCTTTCATACATATAATTTGTGCTTTAAACGAGACTTTCGAAACACCTGTAGCATCACTTTGTTTGGTTGTAGCCTGCTTCGAGTTGGAGAATTGATCATACATAGACTATGCACTCGTGTATTGAATCAGTTAAAAACCATACACATCATATGCAGTTGATAATGAAATATTGGTACACAAATATGCAAAGTTGACGATGGAGAGGCTTAAGTCATCGCGTTTATCATCAAGTGGAGTTGTTAGTTTGTCGTTAACATCTATGTTCAATAAGATATCCAAATATGAAGCAGATATGGAAGAAACTGTTGTGAGTTTTTAAAAAAAAAGTTTATTGGGATATATGAAATTGATATATGAATGAATGTGAGTATTGTTAACTGATAAAACATAGTCGATATATCTAAAAGATCGAGTTGAATGTTTGAATAAACTATACCTCATAAGAATACAAAACAGGTCAGTTATGATTGACCACAATTTGCTCCGATTGGAATTCCAACAGACTGTTGTAAGACCTGATCACCACGTAAATCACTATGTAGAAACTACCAAACAGCAAGTGCAGCATGTTTTAATATCAGCTTCGGAGTACTTGTGCGTAGAGTCAGAATGGTATTTAACAGTAATGTTTGGATGACAAACCTAAAGATATGAATATTTCCGTGTTCCATTTTTATTGAAGAAGTTGCTGTAGAAATGTCTGATCTTAAATTTGTCGTAAGAAATAGTCGTGTAAAGTGTTAAAAAATCGTACACTTTAATGCTGTTGATTTGGGAAAAGTTCTGTGATTTCATATTTAGTATAAGTTTGTTGCAATGTTAGAGAATCCACATTTGATGTACACCACTTCGTGTATATGTTGTAGCACAATATGTCTAAATTTTCTCTTTGACAGCAGTGTTTTTTGAGAGGTGTAAGGATAGGGTCTTGTTAGAACATTTATTGGTACATGTATCTCTGTAAGGATCTTTATGTAATTTTGGAATCCAAGTAAAGTAGTTTATATTTAATCGTTCCATTGATTAGGATATCAAATGTGTTTAAAAATGAAACATGATTTTAAAGCATTTCATCTTGGAATACCGGGGATCAAACAAAAAAATCTGAGGACATAACGTTTGCGTCATTACTTTCTTTTCCCTACGTTCTTCTAGAGCAAATTCCCACTTGTCAACATAATTTATGTGTATTCTACATTCTGACATTCTTCTGAAAAAGTTGACGCCATTCTGCATTTTTGTGAAGAATTGCATTTGGAAATATGTTCGTTTCCATCCAGATGCAACGGCAATGTGCAAGATAATACATTGTAAGAAATTTGAGTAGTCCACTAGGAAAAAACGTAAATGTGATGGTTCTTTTTTTTAAATACACAAAGACGTAAACACAGTCATGGACATCGTTGATATAAAAGACCAAATATACACAAAGTCACACTTGACTCACTTTTACCTTACGTCAACAGACAATTAGGTCTACTAATTCTACTTCATGTTGGCACAAAACATTGAGTATGTTGAATTCGTTATTTGAAGAACACAAACCTAGTTCATACTTAAGTTTTTCAACACCAGACTATTGACTGAATTCTATGATTGTGGATGTTGCCCATGGCAGGGTCTTTAAACCGCCCGCGTGTTATGGATTACAATCCTTCCGATTCATGTCGCCATTTCCTCAAACTGAAATTTAACATAAGCAACATTTTTCGTCATAAGAAATTCAATCTTGTATTACAGCATAATTCAGCTTGTAACAACTTTGTCTTTGTTTGAAAGACTCATTATTACAATTATATTTTAAACGAACTCGGCATTAATTCCACTTTTGACAATCCTACATGTACTTATCCTACTGGATTCCTAAACTTCACAAAAACCCTTACAGATATGGATCCAGTGAATGGTGTACCAAACCTCTATCTTTTGTTGGTATATCCAAGTATGCTGACTTTGTCGTTTAAAAGCTGCTTCACCGCTTCACAGTTTTTAATGCGTAGACTGTCCCAATTTGATTTATATGGTAAAAAATGATTCTAAATTACTTTTACTCCTGAAATGAATTTTAACGTTGAATTAAAGTTACCAGTAATTTAACGTTAATTCAACGTTAGGCGCAATTGTCTGTAAAAGTATGCAATGCAATGGGATCACGTTAATGTGGTAATCCAGTAATTCAACTAATTTGAATCCAATGAAGAGCGTTTGGAGCGTTTTGAAAAAGGAAATTTGTTTTAAGATGCCAGGTAAATGCAGTGCTGATTGGGATGAAATATGGTTTGTACGATTTGGATGGAAGTTTTCAGAACTGTCTTTATTAATCTATGCTCAGACACATCCAAAGTCTATGATCGTTATAACGATCTAGTTTGCCAATACAACCTTTCATTAAGTCAAATGCTGTCTGGCGTGTTCATACTGATTGTTAGACCGTTTATGGCACACTGATTTTGATTACGGACAACTCCGTTTATCTCTTTAAGATATAGGGCTCACGGCGGATGTGACCGGTCGACAGGGGATGCTTACTCCTCCTATGCACCTGATTCCACCTATGGTATATCCAGGGGTCTGTGTTTGCCCAATTCTCCATTTTGTATTACTTATAGGAGTTATGAAATTGATCAAAGTTCGTTATCTTCCCTTTTTATCCAGTGTGTTTCCAATAAACAGAGACCTACAGAGTATTGAGAGATTGGGTGCGTTCAGAACCCATATATCTGAGTGTCATGTAACGAACGCCGACAATGTTTTCGCGTGTTTGTAGAACAAAAAATTACCAAAGTTTTAAAATAAACTTTTTATTAGCCCTTGGAATTCCTGAAATGAATAAGAATTTATGCTATGATAAAAAGATAAAATGTAAGCTTGTCCACACTATGAAGATTAGGAAGTCATGAGTGAAACTTTTACATAAGGAGAAGTGACTGAATACGTGTATTATTCTCACATCGTTACTAATATCCAGGTATTGAGATATTGTGACTGAATATACGATGTTTCATTATTCTTGTAATATTAGACAGAATGAGAAAAAGCTCTTGCCTTTGGTTTAGTGATGTATTACAAAGATTACAATTGCTTCTGCTTCCTTATATATGAATATTTTCAATCATTTTCGAAAATATGTCATGATATTGAAACATAAGATCTGTGATTGTGATGTCTAGAGCTGTAGGTAGTCGTGTTATCGCCCCTGTATATCAAACCTCCAAATATACATGTACACATAGGATACTCCCCAGTTTATACGTCCCGCCGGGATCCGGGTTAGAATAGATCCTCTGTACCCTTGTTTGTTACATTGTTTTGTAAGAGGCAACTAGATGGGACAATCCTTTGGATGAGACCACAAAATACCAAGGCACCATGTCACAGTAGGTGTGGCACGTTAAAGATCCGTCCCTGCTCAAAGACCGCAAGCGCCAAGCATAGGTCTATATTTGTTCAAGTGTAAATGTTGGTGCATGTCTTGTGGACATAAAATCCCATCTTTTTTGTAAAGGGTTTATTTGTATCCTTAATAAAAGGGTTGGCGAAACTCCGGACTTTTGTCGTGTCCAGAGTTAAATGTCGCACTGTTAATGGTTACCAACACAACCTCCAAACATGATATCATCCATAATTATAAATATGCATTAACATATAATTAATGGATGAAATCATCTCTTATTTGATATGACGATACTTAAAGTCTTTCCTATATAATGTAATTAACGTCTGAATGCTCATATTACGAGAGAAACCACTTTTGATTACTGAGAGTAAGTACATAGCGTATTGATAGGCTCAATAGTATGATAATGTACTGCTGATTTCGTGAAACCATGCCGGAAAGTGTGTGTAAATATAATAATTAATCTCCACGAGAAGCTTCTAATTTCATCACTCATTCACTTTCAACACGCCCCACTAGGACTGAATCAGATGTGTAAGTAATGCGAAGGAAACGCCCCCTAGGATTGAATCAGCTGTGTTTACTAATACGAAGGCTGTTTCCGTTTAGCGAACGTTGGCCTTATTTCTGTGAATGTGACTCAAAATTGTATTAATGAATCTGATATTTCTTTACCCCCCTCTAACCTCATCTATCAATATTTTCCCGAGACCCAATCCATGATGAACATAAACAGATTCTTAATTCGTAATGTACTGTATCTTGTATTTTTTACATGAAGTTTAACGCTGAGAGGCGAGATGATCATTGATAATTTATTCAAATTTTGCTCACCACAAAATATGGCGACTTTGTATCTAGGTTAGGTCATTAAACCGCACAAATTATTATACAATGCACAAAATGACATACCATTATGAATGTTGACAATTCAAATAAACAACCAGTTTTTACATTATTAAGCCGTTCATTAAGAAAGACATACTTTGCGCATTCATTTCAACAACAACCATTTTTGTCGTGTTCCTTGTGTGATTATCGTATGATTTTCCTCTTTTCGTTTGCTGTTCACATTGTCATTGTTAATAAAAATAAAGCGAGTAAGTATCCACCATTATAAGTAGATTAATTGATTAAATATTGCTTAACATTCATCTTGAATATCTTTCACACATATGGAGACGTCACCATTGCCAGCGAAGGGTTGCAAAATTTAGGCATATGATCATCACATGTAGTTTTATTGTATTTAGAATGAATAGAAAAAATGTACCAGCGCAAAGTAAGCAAAATATTTAATACTTATGCATTTTATTGTATCATTAAAATCAAAGCATTTAGTAGGAAAGACCATATTTATTAGAATCCATCAAAATTTAACTAGAAACCTAAACTATTTACATGTACCATGAAACAAAATTATTTGCCAGGAAACCAAAATATTTCACAAGAAAAGCAAAACATTTAGTACAAAGGCAAAACATTTGAAAGAAAACCCAACTAAATATTAAAAAACCAATGACACATTTGCTAAAATATTAAACTATTCAAGAATACCAATATATTTACTAGAAAACTATAAAAAACAAAACAAAATATTTACTATTCAGATGCTTATAGTAGTTATGAGATTAGCCACTGTTCGTTATCTTCACCTTTCATGTTCTATGGAAAGATGAAAATCTAAATAATAATTATCGTGTTTAGTATTACAAACAAAACATTGTGCATTGTACAGGCCTTGTGCAGAAGAATCGAAATAATCATGTGTAACTGGAACCACTATAACAGGGGCAGTAACTCAGGTGATCGAATAAAAGTAATCATATCTAGTATATACACTGATCACACAGAGTAGTTCACAGGACTAGAAGGACTATGAATACGCTCTAGTTACCGACCAAATTCTCCATCCGTTCCCTTGTTTCAAAATTAGGTGAATTTTCTGCACAAAAATCGATGCAACAAAGTCATCATTCTGAAATTGATCAAAATGACGTAGAACCAGAGTTATGACGTCATAAACAAAGACTTTTTTTTCTTAATTTTCTGTATTTAGACACACGATTGCTATTTTCCTCGGCGTTATACTTCTAGTAAATATCCAGAACAGGCTTGGACAAGATTTATATTCATATCATAAATCTTTTCAATACACGTATGTGGTAGTTAAGGTTTGTATATCCAAAGATGCACTCTTATGTTTCATGAAAGAAATAGAAATAGAGCATTTTAAGGAAGTAAGTTCCTCAGCTTTTGATCACAACTGCGCATTTCCGTGTTTGCCCAATTCTCTATTTTGTATTGCTTATAGGAGTTACGAAATTGATCACTGTTATTTTTACCTTTCATGCTATATCAATGAAGGTGCTGGTCCAATATACATTAATGGTTTAAACCTAACCAGTTTAAATTATTTTGTCAATTCAACTTATGAAAGGGTTCGGAAAGGACTAGATTTTGTGGCGGAACGATATGTTAATCAAAAGGTTCTAAATCCGCATGATGATACAGTTTTACCGAATATATTATGAATCCATTGATTGTATACTGTTTAATGTCCCTCTCGAGAATCTATCACTCATAGGAGACATCACCATTGTCGGTGAACGGCTGCAAAATTTAAGCATATGCTCGGTGCTTCGTACCACAGCTCCTGTGATACGGGACCTCGTTTTTTGCGGTCTCATCCACATTCAATCGCCTCTTACGACAAGTAAGGAGTACTGAGGATCTATTCTAACTCGGATCCTCACGGAACTATATCATCGATATTCATACCCCTAGACATGTGTTTCAATTTTGTAATTCGTGGTACAAGTAGGAGAGACTTATGTTAGAAATTCATTAATGTGGTTCATATATTTTTCAAAAAAGAGCACCGATTCTTAAAAAAATATATATGAATTTGTAGGAAAATTTAGTATTTTGGCCGATAATTCAAAAATATAACTTTTAAAGTTCCCATTTCAAATTTCAAGGCAAGTAATTTCATCTTATTTGCAATTCAAAAAAGTAATGATAAATGAATAAAAAACCGGACAATGCTCCCAATATGTTCTTTTATACCCTCAAATTCTATATGATGAATGTTCCCGTACATTAGTTATGAGTATATTAATAGAAGGCATGAGTTTGTAATTATCTTATCCAATGGTTGATTTGTGTTGCTCATGTTTTTCAATATCAACAGACCAATCGAGTTTAAACGAAACAATTGTAAGTAAAACGGTCATCCTTAACACACTATAGCTCAGTAACAAGCAAAATGACCCCAGATTTTCTTTTTGATTTCATAAGTTCCCTTCAACGTAGAAATAAAAGAAAATGTACTTGAAAACAAAATTGACAATACCACAAAACTAAAAAAAAACAAACCCAAAATAAATCTCGTTCTTCGCACACTGATTTTAACTACGGATAACTCCGTTTACCTGATCAAGATATAGGGCTCACGACGGATGTGTTCGGTCGACAGGGTATGCTTACTCCTCTTAGGCACCTCATCCTATCTCAGGTATATCCAGGGGTCCATGTTTGCCGAACTCTCTATTTTGTATTGCTTATAGGAGTTATGAGATTGATCGCTGTTCGTTATCTTCACCTTTCATGTTAACCTCTTTAACAGAGTGAGTAAAAAATCATAAATTGCATCATCTCTTATACTATGTATTCCAAATGCTTGTAAATATCACGACGAATTTAGATTTTAAAGTTTGATAAAATAACTTTATGTGGTTTCTCTTTTGTCATTTGAAAATACTATCCCTCTTTCCTCGCATGGCTGTCAAAGTATAACCCTTATAAAGGAAGTATTAATAATATTTATCTAAACTGTTCCAAAAATAGAAGACATTCAAAGTGTTAAGGTTGCACTAAATAACGCACATGAACCCTTTTGATATTGCTGCAAAAATATTGCATACCGATGATTCGATCATCAAGAGTGATGTGTTTCTGCATTCAAAGAACGGCATAATGTATGCATACAAAATATTGTATCATTCCATGCATCAATTTTCTTATGCCCTCTGAAAATTATCCCTCCCAATGTCTGCTTTTCTTCATTTCTGACGATTTCAGTACTTTAGAAGTACATATGTAAGCGTGAATTATACAAGGTTTTCATAAAAATTCAAAATAGATCACAAAAATATCTAAAACGCAAAAATAAATAAGCGGACAAATTGTCAATTGTTATCATTATAACATCACTTTCATTTTCATGCATAAACTTGTGTAGCGGGTCAATAGAGTAATTCATTGGTTGCATTATATAGTTACATGAATTTTACATTATACAACAAGGAAATGTTCTTCTGATTACAAATGTGCAAAAACCAATCCTCGCCAAGCAGCAATAGGACAGAAAATTCGTGTTTCCTTGTACTTCTCGTTGTTTAGACAGATCTATTAGTAACAGAAGTGAGCCGTACATCGCCGCAGTTGACCCCTGTAAAATAGGTCAAATAATGATAGTGTAGCTGTACTTCATTATGATATTGTTATGCTTGAAAGTTCTACCAATTTGTTTATTTACGAGTTTAAGAGAGAGACAGTGTGTTAACAATGTTGCAATTGAATCTATCGTAACGAATAACACACGTGACTATATTTATAGTGAGTGTCTCAAGCACACTTGCTAGTACATTTACTCCTCATTCTCCTCCTCCTCCTCTCAACTGGTTCGATACGCAAGAGCTTGTTCTGCATATGATATCATGTTTGTAAGGTTACTGACAATTACACTTTATGTTACAGGGTTTTCGCAAATTATATGGTCGTTATAATGATTTAGTTTGCTCATATAAACTATCATTGGGTCAAATGCTATTTGATACCGATTATTAGACCGCTCTTGGCACACTGATTTTAACTAAGGATAACTCCGTTTACCTGATCAAGATATATGAGTTATGAGAATGATCACTGTTCGTTATAGGTATTAGGTTACCTATGATAGATTATCTATGATAGGTTATACCATCTAATATAATCAACTCGTGATACATCACCATCTAATTGTATACTGTTTTTATTCTATTTCTTAACTGTTTCCCCAAATGTTTTTGGTCTTGGGGTGTCGTTTGAATGTCTGTAAGTTTGAACCTACTCCGACGAATAAGCAAAAAAAAAAAAAAAAAAAAAAAAACCTTTCAGGATATCTTGACATGAAAAGGTAGTATAATGGAGAATGAGCAAATCTCATAGTCTCATAATTCTTATAAAGAATACAATATCAAGAGTTGGGGAACACGATCCCTGAGTGTACCAGATGTGGTATCAGATGCCTAGGAGGAGTAAGTATCCACTGTTGACCGGTCACACCCGCCGTGAGCCCTATATCTTGATCAGGTAAACGGAGTAATGGAAGGTGAAGATAACGAGGAGCGATCAATTAATTTCACAACTCCTATAAAGGATGCAAAATTAAGAGTAGGAAAAACATGGCCCCCTGGACATTCCAGAGATGGAATCAAATGTCTAGGAGAAGTACGTATACCTTGTCGACTGGTCATATCCCCCGTGAGCCCTATATCTCTATCAATTTAAGCAAAATCAGTAATCAGAGAGCATTTGATCGAATAGCAGGTTGTATTTGTATATTAAATCGTTATAACGACGATAACATTTGTGATATGCTGATTTAAAACGAGACTTTTTAAACCTCTGTAAAATCAACTTATTTGTCATTACGCTGCCCTGATTTATAATCTGGTCATTTACAGAACATGTTTTTGGAAGATCTAGAGGGAGTGTTACAGGGGTTTCAACCACTCTTTAGTTGAACTTTTGAAAAAAGGTTTCTTAAAATGCTATTCTAAGGTCTTCAAGGTACAAACTCTAATCTTTGAAAATATTAGATCCGCCCTTTCATGGCTATCATTAGATTGTATAGATTTATCAATGGCAAAACTTTGGAAATGCAAATACCTAATTAAATACATACAATTTGATTCACCAAATTCTTTAATCAGCATGTACATAAATGACCAAAGACGGTTTTGTTGACACGTGTACCCCACAAAAACTAATGTCTGAGCCATTAAAAATGATGTACTTAAGTTTCATTATACTTTGTTGAAACATCTGGTAACGTAAGGAAGACGAAGACAAGTTGTGATATACAAATAGGAAATCAATTCATCAAGGAATATTTAGTGCTTTCTCTTCCCTTGAAGCACGGAGTGATTAGCAATTTCATGAACTTTTCCCCCCGATTATTTCTGAATAGAGTAAAATAAATACTGTAAAGTTACTCTTCGAAATCAGACGAGTTTTGTACAAAATGTGAAGACGTGGATGAACTATTAAACTGGGCTATTGATATTTTATTTTCGATTTCTGTGTATCCTTAATCCACCGGAGATATGCATATAACTGTTATTTTGGACATTGCTCAGAATATTATGGCAATTCTTGAAATGGTCTTTTCATTTCAAGAATGTTAACATTACAAAAAGTAGTAAATTATTTTTCTTAAATCTTTTAATTTTTCAATGATTCAAACACATTTCCTGAGGGGAAAAATACCGAAACGATTTTCTGTCAAGTGGCTATTATTACATGTAGTTTTAATCTTTCTGGGCTAAGTAGCAGATGTCCTGAGTATCGTTTTATGACGTTTTCACGCTTCTTGTTGAAAGTCAATGTTACAGATAGCCAATGTAATCACTATTACAAATTAATGATTTCTCACTTACAACAGAAACATTTTTGCGAATTGAAAATTAGCATTGTGTAGATATTTGTGTGGGTGATTGATTTACTCTAGAAGATTTTAAAGTTCACATAAAAGAATAAACTAAGGCAGGATTATATCTTCTTCATTTCTAGCCTCTTCCCTCAAAATTGACCAGAAAATGTCTTCAGCACTATCAAAGGTCAATGACAGTGTCAGACAAATTCCTGCAGGTCAGACTATTTTTTCTCAATATACAACCAACGGAAAATATAGATCATTACTGCAACCGGTAACCATCTTATGTTAACAGACTGTCCAGAAACAACATAGATGTGTGGAAGATACATCGGATTTTAAAGACCTTGGCTATATAAAACTATGTAATTACTTACAATGTTACTACAATGAAAACTGATTCACTGGGTATTCTTATCCTTATTTTCATTCTCAGTTTCATATTTTCATTGTTTTTCACACTGTTTATTCCGACGCATTGTGCATTCCTACAAATAACGTCTTCCAGACTTGTCGTATCAGACAGGTTTCAATGTACGATGTATATTAACTCGGGATTAGCAGAACTGTAATCAGCTATTAAAACGTATGCTGTGAAGAGTCTGCATTTGGCCATTCTTCAACTAAGCAACTCTGTACTTGAGAATAATTACTTTGAAATTAAAGATTAAAATTAAAACGAAAAAAAGTAATGGAGCTCTTCCATCACATGGAATTATCAGCATACTTCTAAGCCACCAGTTGTTACGGGAGAATGCACAATGCATTTGAAAAATACGAGTGACAAATCTGCACTCAAAACATCGTAAAGGATTTCTAAAAAACATTGGAAATTAGAAAGGAACTAAGGAATTCGAAATTAAGCTCACGCCAAAAACAATATCAGCTGATGAATGGATGTGTAAAAACCTAATGAAAACTAAAGCAACCAATGTACTTATCACCAAGTTTAACCCATGTTTAGAACTTTAAAAACAGGCATTACAAACAATAAACTAAACTAAACGAAGAACGATTAACCGCAGTTCGTATTGCTGTATGCAGTTAACGCAGGTTAGTTGTATATTACTTAACGTTCCTCTAGAAAAAATTTCACTAATCAAGACATCACCATTGGCGGCGAAGGGCTGCAAAATTTAGGCAAATTTAGAATAGGGGTGGATGGGAGTGTTATGGGATTGTAATCTCTTTGGTTAAACATTTTGAAAAGAAAAATCAATGTTTTGCAATCTTGCCCCACCTTCTGTTTTTGGGTGGAAGAGAACAAACACCAACTACCCCGTTTAATTTTTCTGGATCCGCCTCTAATATGGATGGAAAACATTTGTTTGAAGGTGAAACACTTCTTTAAAATACGATTATCTCTGTTTGGTTGACAATGAGCACATCCCATGAAAATTGATTGTGACGGATAGGCGTGGGGGCGTATAGGAAAATGTAAAGCATCGAGGGATTTCATCAAAATTCCTGCAAATTTGCAGTTGCAAGTATGAGAAATACCAGGAAACGAAATACAATTTATCAGCAGAGCACCGTAGACATCATTTATATGTACAGGCAACAAAGAGAAGTTCATCAAAGTACTAATATGTACAGTGGATGTTTATTTACCATGTCATGTTGAATAATACAACCACTGCTACGAGGCAAAAATATGATTACCTGCAACATATCTAACGAAATATGAAATCCTGTTGTATACTTTCAGGCTCTACATGGATTAGCTCCAGAATACATCCAGGAACTAGTTCGAGTCTATCATCCTCAGCGAACACTTCGTTCTACGGATTCGTTATACCTTCTAAGTCACGTGCTAGTACTAAACTTTATGGCAAAAGACGGTTTGATATTTCTTCATCAACTCTATGGAACTGTCTCCTGTCGAAGGTTTATTAGCTATTTTTAAAACAAATTTAAAATATCTTTTAAAACTTGCATTTAATCTGCAATTCGGTATCTATGTATACAGTTATATAAAAACACCTCAGTTTTAGTATTATCTTATGCCTTTTTCTATGTATGTATTGTTCTTTGCTTTAGTTTTTTTTTTTTTTTTACATGTTTTATGGTAATTGTCTTCATTAGATAAAGAGCTATGTAAATTCATAAAATTAAATAATTACATACCTGCGTACGATCAATTTTTAATGCAAGACAGGCTACTGACAAACAAGCTGATGGTGCAGGGGTTCCAACAGTCTCGTTTAAAATCAGCATTTCGGAAATTCTATGGTCGTTATAACAATCTAGTTTGCCAATACAAAATATCATTGTGTCAAATGCTGTCTTACTTGTTTTATACTGCTTGTTATGCCGTTCTTGGCACACTAATTTTGACTACGGATAACTCCGTTTACATGTACCTGATAAAGATGTAGGGCTCATGGCAAGTGTGACCGATCGACAGGGGATGCTTACTTTTCCTAGACACCTGATCCCACGTCTGGTATATACAGGGGTCCACGTTTTCCCGACTATCTATTTTGTATTGCTTATAGGAGTTATGAGACTGATCACTGTTCGTTATCCTCACCTTTCATGGATTACATGCATATCATATAATTTTGGTTCGATACTTCATATAGACGTTCGTTTAAAATTTTACAAATTTGGATAGAGGAAACTTAGATCTCAGTTTTCAAACTTCATTCAAATAACCCAGACCGAAGAAATTGTAGTGTCAGATTGTTAACGTCATGATGAGCGCACATGCTAATATCAACATGTAAAATGCGGATGAATTTTCCTGATTTGAGATGACAACAGCGCGTTATGAGGACAAAAATGGTGTTTTTACCCCCCCCCCCCCCCCCCCAACAAAACCCATGACCCAGAGAATGGAAACGGTTTAGATACAAAATACTATTAGATGAGTGGGAACAATTGTTGTGGGGCATGTCCTTCCGATGTTCTCTCAAAGCGTATCTTCACAATGCAAAAGCATATTGAATAAAAACCTTGTTGGATATCTCTATATATAACTACTTTAGAGAGTGCATATCTATGTTTAAAATGCACACTGATTTTGACTGCGGATAACTCCGTTTACCTGATCAGGATATAGGGCTCACGGCGGGTGTGACCGGTCAACAGGGGATGTTTACTTCTCCTAGGCACCTGATCCCACCTCTGGTGTGTCCATGGGTCCGTGTTTGCCCAACTATCTATTTTGTATTGCTTATAGGAGTTATGAGATTGATCACTGTTCGTTATCTTCACCTTGCATGTACAGTTCAATACGATTGGGGGCATCACGTGCTTCTACTCTGGGGTGAAGGGATTATGATGTTCAGTTTCGGCTTAGGCGTTCAAAAAACGCTTTGATGAATTGGGAAAATATTGATGCGGAATTGTGGTTGATTTATATGGGTCAGTCCACTGTAGCTGAACAGAAGCATACTTCTAGTCTCCATCAGCTCAAGCGTTGTTATGATTTCAATTTGAAGGGTTCTTGTCTTAAAAAAGACTGTATATTTTCTCATGATTGTCTTAAATGTTGCAAAAATCACCCATCCATCAATTGTTACAGCAATCAAACCAGCCATAATATGCCCAAAGGACTTGCTCAGAATGCCAGTTGTAATCCCAATGCGACCCAAACACGTTTTCCAAGGCCATTTCGGCAATAATTATCCATGTTTGTGGGAGTTAGGTTATACACCAATCAATGTTAATGTGTTAAATATTTTGTTGCAAGATTATCCAGACAAAACTGTAGCAGATCAACTTTCACATGGATTTACATTTGGTTTCTCTTTGAACTATATGGGTCCTCGCGATCCAGTATCTTGTAAAAATATGGTTTCAGCATTAGAGCATCAAGATCAATTGCTATCTAAAATCACATAATTGGCCCATTTGATGCCCCACCATTTCAAAACTTCCATTGTAGCCCAATAGGTGTTTTGCCTAAGAAACAAGGAGGTTGGAGGCTAATCACCAATTTATCTGCCCCACGGGCAAAGAGTATTAATGAATTCATTAACCCTGAAATATATACTGTCAGTTATTCATCTTTTTATCAAGCTGTCAACATGATTCAAAAACTGGGTCCAAAGCCTCAAATAGGGAAAATGGATATTCCAAACGCATTCAAGTTATTGCCAATTAGGACTGCGTATTTTAGTCTTCTTGGTTTTAAATTTCTGGATGACTACTATGTGGACAAATGTTTGCCAATGGCTTGCGCTATATCATGTGCTTTATTTGAGAAATGTTCCAGTTTTTTACATTGGGTATTAGAATCTCGCACCAACTTGAAAAATATTGTTCATTATTTAGATTATTTCTTATTTGTTGGAGCCCATGGTACAAGCAATTGTACTATTCTAATGGATACCTTTCAACAAATTAGCAGCGAGTTAGGTGTTCCGTTGTCAGACGAAAAAACAGAGGGTCCAACTACACATATTGTGTTCTTGGGTTTAGGTATAGACTCGGTTAATCAGTCAATCTTTATACCAATTGACAAAGTTGAAGCTTTGCAGAAGGAAATACGCGAAATTCAAGGCAAATCCAAATTCACATTAAAGCAGCTTCAGTCATTAGCAGGCTCACTATCATTCATAGCAAAGGCGCTACCAGCAGGTAGGGCATTTACATGTCGCTTGTATGGGTTAATATCCGGTATCTCTAGACCACATCACTATATACGGCTTTCCAAAGAAATACACAGGGACCTCCAGATGTGGTTAAAAAATTTTGATGAATTTAATGGTATTACAACATTTCCGGATGTAGAACGGGGATCTGACGAAAATTTACAATTTTATTCAGACAGCTCAGGAACAATAGGATGCGGTGTATTTTCGGTACTTCTTGGGCATGTCTCAGTTGGCCACAGGAGTGGAATGTAGATATTAGAAGGGATATAACATTTTTAGAGTTTGTCCCTATTGTGTTAGGATTTCACTTGTGGTCAAACAAAATAGGAAATTGATTTTACATGTTGACAACTTGGCATTAGTTCAAATCTTAAATAAAAAAGCATCCAAGAATAAACGGCTAATGATTTTCATGAGATATTTAGTATTGTTGTCCTTAAAGTCCAATATCCAGTTTCAAGCAGTTCATGTACAGGTTGTGAAAATGAGATAGCAGATGGAATTTCTCGTTTTCAATGGACGAGATTCAGGCAGTTAGCACCTTGGGTAGATTGCCATCCCTTTCAAGTACCTACTCACTTTTGGAACCTTATGAAGGGCATGTAAATCACTTAATTGAGTCTAGTCTCTCCAGCAACACAAAAGTTGCTTATGACAAAGCCATTAATGCTTTTAATGACTTTATATTACAGTTTAATTTGCCACTGTCTTGGCTTCCGGCAATATATCATGTAGTAAATTTTCTAGCTTTTCTATTAGGGGCTGCTACTCGTATGTATTTGTCAGGCATACCTGAACAGGAAATTCATAGAAGGGGTAGATGGCTCTCCAATGCATATAAAAATTGCCTCAGACCTGAGCTGGCTTCATTTTAGATGCAAATAATCATATCACAATAGTGAGTCTTGACGCATAAGTTGTCAACCATTTGAAAAGCATTCAAATAATTGTAAATGTTTTTCAAATTGTATGTACGCATTGTTAACTATGTTGTGTATTGATCACAAATCTTGCAGATTCAATATGGATTGCGGAATCATCACTTATTAACAGAGCAGAACAATTTGCATTGAATTCACCTGAGTTTGGCAAAGACCTTGCTTTACCTGGCATATCAGTGTCGTGGAAGGGAATATCGGGATTGAGTTTTGACAATTTTCAGAAGGTTATTTTTAACATGTACTCCACAAATCCATATCCAAGGTTTCTGGTTATACATGTAGGGGGTAATGACATTATGACATTATGTAGACAACAAAAATTCATGAAAAATGTAATCAACAGGTTGAGTGGCTATGCCATTGACTTGCATTGTATGGTCACATATATTACCTAGAGTTTATTGGCGTCATGCTATATCAAATATTGCCGCAGAGAAATCTAGGTGTAGCATTAATAGTTCTATTGCTAGTTTTGTTTTAGAGAAAGGTGGTACTTCCATTAAACATCAGGATATATGTGTGGAGCAAAGTAAACTATTTCTTAGTGATGGAGTTCACTTATCTCCCTTGGGCAATCATGTTTTTGTGTCAACTATGCAGGCTGCTCTAAGGCAATTTAGTCGAGGTAATAGTTTACTTTATCCAAAGAGGTGATATATGGATTTGATTGGGAACTGTTGTGGCTTTATGACTGATGATTATGCATTTATTTGTTGATTACTAATTGTGAATGATATGTGCTAATTTTTACGCTAATGGTCAAAATTCAGCCGCTGTGTTGGCGGTTGGATTTCATGCGTAAAATCCAATTGGCGCAATTTTGACAGAAAACCATTTCCTGAGAGATACTGTTGTCTCCAGCCCCCCCCCCCCCCCCCCAGCTCTGATATGGTTTGTTGAATATTTGTGAATGCTATGCTGCCAAAAGCTTACAGGTGGTACGATCGGCACATAGGGTATGAACATGCGAGTGGCATGTTAACGGTGAATGTTGTTTCAAATAAAAAGCCATGACAGTTCCGCCAATATGCTTTTGAGTATTTTTTTCAGGTCAGAGGTGGTTAAAATAAGTAAACTACCCATTAAGCTGAAATCTGTAGACATTAGCTTTATTCACGTGTATTGATTAATTTAAGTTTTAGGAATTTCGAAATAACTCCGTTTATACCTTATCAAGATATAAGGCTTACGACGGGTGTGACCAGTCGACAGGTGGTGCTTACTCCTCTTAGGCACCTGATTCCACCTCTGGTATGTCCAGGGGTCCGTGTTTGCCCAACTCTGTGTTTTGTATTGCTTATAGGAGATCTGTGATTGATATTTGTTTTTTATCTTTGCATTTTATCTAAGAGAATGGCACACATATCTAAATAATAACCAATAATTCAAATATGTAAATGATGGAACATCCAAAGAAATCAACAATAAAATCTAAATAGTAAAATAAATACACATACAAAATAGATTGTGACAGATAGGCGCGAGGGCGTTTAAGGAAATTTGAAAAGATCCTTGTTTATATTGAAAGAATTCGTGCAAGTATGAAATTGCAGAAAACTGATAGTTTTGCATTAGCCACAGTCTCATCCATATCCATTAAACATCAGGCATGCAATAAGTATATGTATATAGATATATCTTACTTTCCGGAGGTTGAGAATTTATTTATTTCATTTTATATTGAAAATAAAACCTAGGTCAGTGTCAACTAACAACACTTCCCTTAAAACAACTAGGTTCTCATAGTGTAATAATTTACAATTGTGATAATGTATGATATAAAGAACAACCAATCAGGTAGAAGTATGGTTTATACTACAGTACAGGTATGTAAATCTATTAGAAGTCAATAAATTTATGCACAACAGAGAAAATTCTGTTAGTTTTCGAAACCTAAAAGTGTTTTGGAGCTTTTGTAATAAAATCATCATTCGAAATGCTTCAGCGAAATTGCAAAATAGATGTTGCTTTCTTTGCATCAGTTTGCATTTACAAATGCATGTTAAATAAACATTTATTAAATATATTAACATTCTTTCGGGTATATTCTTGTCCAATACCGTAAAAAAGATTTTGTATAATGAAATACATTAATGTAACGTACACGTAAGTAATTCAAACACATAGCTTTTCAAACACCATTTACAGGATTCTAACACCCTCTACATGATTCTAACATCCTTTGTAGGATTTCGCCACTCTCTGTAATTTTAACACCCTCTACAGAATTCCAATACCCTCTGCAAGATTTTATCTAGCACAAGGACTGTAACTAATTGTTTCATCAGAATTCTGGAGATTATATACGTTACAGAGTCCAGTAAATGATTAACCAAACCCAAATGTACCACAACACTTATAAGAATATCGAAATCTTGTAATCAATCGTCCAAACATAACTGTTACACACCATTCCGATCCTACACACAAGTACTCTGTAGTTAGTATTGAAGGTATTCTGGAGTTCTTCATAAACAACATGTATGTACTCTTTGGAAGCAATTGTTTTTCCAAACGTCTGTTGGAATTCCCATGGGTACAGTGTGCCCCTTTATTAGCTGATCTGTATTTTGTATTCTTACAAAATGTACGAGGTAGAATTTATTCAAGGCTTGCACAAGAAAAGCGAAATATTTTGCAGTGGCTTCTACTCGACAATCACATAGACAATGTTGTATATATTAACAATATTCACTTTCATTCATCTGTCAATTCGATATCTCCTATAGTGAATTCAAAGTAAAAGACACCACAAAGTCTTCTGTATCTGCTTCATGTAATGTATTGGGATCTTTTACTGAACATAGACTCTAACGGAAAGGTGAAGATGCATTAAAGGAAGAATTTTATTTCATGACAAACTGGAGGACTTCAGCATCTCTATCATTAACTTTATATATTTATGTAGCAATATTACATCACAAGGTCTACATACAAAGAGTCTGTTTACTCAATTGATTCAACACGCGAGAAAATTTTCTGCATATCATGAAATGTTTTTCCATTCCAGGCATGGTTTTAAACAGTCAGTATTTTGGAACTTCTATGGTCTTCAAAATGCTCTTATTTGCAAATACAACATGTCGTTAGGTCGAATGCTGAGTTTCATACCAACTGTTCGACTGTTCTTTACATGCAGATTACTCCGATTACCTGATCAAGGTAGAGGACTCACGGCGAGTGTGACTGGACAATAAAGAATGCTTACTCCTCCTAGACATCTGATCCCATCTCTGGTTTTTAGGGGTCCGTCTTTGTCGTTCTCTCAATATTGTGTTCTTTTAAGGATTTGAGATTGATCCCTGTTGGTTACCTTTAATTGTACTATTTTATTGATGAGATTGATCACTGTTCGTTACAGAGTATCTTCCCCGTTTTATCATTTCTAACCCCACATAGACTGATGATTTCAGAATGAAGAATTGATTCACATGATGGTAATTGAGATTGAAAGTATCTATTAACATATTGTCTGTAGTATTTTGTTGGTGTTGTGAAAATCTAACATTGTTTGATACGGAAATAAAATGTCTGATGGAAATTGACTAATCACGTTCGGAAAATATTGTGGATAGCTGTGTTTTGATACAGATATATGTGGGTTAATATTGTTTGTTTGTTTTGCATCATTTCAAAAAAGTTAAACTCGGGTTTGAGACGTCACCAGCTGTAGGTGAAGTACTACATATTTAGACCAATGCTTAGTGCTCAGGGCGCAGGGCCATAGGAGTGGGAGTTCTTTGACGTGCTTACGCCTTTCGTGATTCTGAACCTCTGTTTTCAAGATCATATCCGTAAGACCCGTGACTCTCACCTCTAAATGCGATGCGGTTGGTGAAGGAGCAATTACATGTACCACCTATGTTTACGTCTTACCAGTGAATCTGACGCGGCCATGTCACGAGCGAGGATCGAACTCACGACCTCCAAGTGACGACCTCCAAGTGACGACCATGAGGCAGAATTCGTAATCTTTGCAGCATTAAACTTTCATAGGCTGCACGCATCTTTAAGCACAAGGACTAAGAGATAAGACAAACATAACTTTCCATTCGGTAACAATTTTATCAAACCGTTCAATGTATAATATATAAAACACATTGCTATATCATTCAAATACATTGGTGCGTTTACATGTATATCAAAGACATTCATGAATCATACAATCATATCAATATATCATAAAAGCACATTTATATATCATACTAACATATTGATATATCACGCAAACACACTGATATAACAACCATACTTGATAATACAGTTAAAAATATTTCACTCATACAGGAAGTGATAGAGGTTTCAATGAGTATTCATTCATCTATACTATCTGTCAGACCTACAAATAATATCATAAATATATCGCTGTATGTCGAAAGAATAAAAATAATAACAATAAAATTAGTATTACCCGTTTATGACAATTCATAAAATTGTATAAGGTTTTCTTTTCGAACTCTTAAATAGTGATCTTAAGTATGTCGAGGTTCTGGAGTTCTCTAGTGTTAATTTTGATATTCTTATTTCCAGTCAATAACAACTGCCGCGTCCTCGGAAGATAGGATGTTCGTGTGATATTTGTTATATTGTTGTGCTGAAACCACAAATCCAATACTCCCCTTGGAAGTTGTTTCGGAAGTTCTTTCAACCCGACATTTCGACAATCGACAATAGTGACGCCACTGACGGACCGCTCGTAGCACGTGCATGCCGCCGGACAGTCATGTACGTCTTTCACACAGTAGGTTTCCGTTTCCGGAACTTGTAATACAGGTTTGTATTTTAGTTCCCTTGGAGAAGCACATTTCCAGTCATTGAAGAAATATTCATTTCCCCGAAGAAGTCCTTCTGCCAACATTCTTTTGACAAATCTAGATAAGTGATTAATTCGGCAGTCACAAGTAATTGGGTTATCATTGAGAATAATCTGAAAATATTTCAAAAGGATGAGTAGTTTTAGCTTCAGTATCCTAGAATTTAGCACAGTAGTCATGTCAGTTCCGAAATATTTCAAATGAAGATTGTTTATATCACTACCAGTGAGGTCGATCCTCTTTAACTTCCGGGGTGATATGCGAATCAAGTCCGTCTCTGTAACGGTCAAGCCTTGAGAATTCCCTTCTGCCAGTAGAGAAAAATCTAAATCAAGCACTACCTTTGTCAAGTTTTCAAAATTGATCTTTGTATTTCTCAAGCTTACATCGTACAATGTTTTGAAGTAAAATATGGCCTCTGGTAATTCTCTCAGCGGATTTCCATCAAGTACTAAGGACTTAAAAGACACAGAGAATGCAGGAAGCATGGAATAACTGATGGTTACAATACGATTATATTCCAATCTGAGTTCTTCCAGGTGATGCAGTTTAGAGAAGGCGTTGGTCCCAATAATTGTTATGCTGTTGTTTGAAAGATCGAGATAGACAAGGTCCGTGTTATCATAAAACATATCATCTGGAATCACAGAGAGGAGATTGGCATGTAAATTTATGTGTCTGAGACTTGTAAGACCACGGAAAACATTGCGTGGAATGTCTGCCAAAAGATTCACGCTGAGGTCTAAATGCTGGAGGCCATGTAATCCAGAGAAAGTAAAAGTACCGATCGACCTAAGACCATTACGGGATAATTTTAGCATGTCCAAGTGTCCTTCAAATCTGAAGCCGGTCAGTACTTGTATATCATTAGAATTCAAATTCAGGGCTCGTTTTTGCATATTTGGTTCAATATTGATATGGAAGATAGATGCGGAATCATACAATGCTGTCTCCGATAATGACATGTTGTAGTGAAATCTTAATTTTTTGTCATTCCATGGAAAGGAAGGGGAGGCCTTTAAGTACGAATTGGAGATCTGCAGATCTTGTACGTTCGGAAACTTCTGTCTAAGGTACGAAAGGTGTTGATTTAAATCCCATCGCCGGAAAAGCAATTCGTTTACGTTTGGAAAGGTTTCATTGCACTGGAAAACTTTTGAGATATTGATTGACTTCAGACCCTCTGGAAGAATGATACTAATGGCTGTGGTGGAACTCCACAATCCGCAGTCAGATATAGCTACACCAGACCCATCACAGTACCTGTGATCCACGAGCGGATATGAGTTTATAAACGACATTTGATCAATCGTTACGCGCCGACTAAGAGAGTTCAAACTGTCTGTGGTCAAGAGACATTTCTCAATTTGAATTTGAAAAATCACATTGGGCAATCTCGACCTGATATCAGGCATGAGGTGGATCCTGTAATTCGAGAGGCACCGCAGAACCAGGACACCTATCACTCGGGTGCCATCAAACTGGTAACTATCAAGTACATCCGAGGCTCGGAGGTAACACTCGTTGGAACGTGGGGGTTTCAGAGAAAACCCTGCGAGATTTGTCCGAATGGGTTTGTTATTCATTTTTGTTACGCTATGTGAAGGGGCTACAGCCCTTCTATAAACACATTTTGGGATTCGGCACTGTGTGACAATGTTAGCGACAGAGAAATGCATAGTTATGATGCATAAGAACACGAGAAATCTGAGATTAAAATACATAGTTGAAAAGTCCATATCAGCAATTCAGAATACGTTTTTCGTGTTTGCCATCCACAGAAAAATGCTAAATGTAAACAACTGAATCACAGAATATTTTGTTTCTTCTAATTACTTATTAATACAACTTTTCGCTATGTCGATCGTCAAGGTTTTGTTAAAAATCCTGCTCTGCTTCGTTTTATCGTTAGGTACACGTCCTGGTCCGCCTATCAGAGCACGTGAACCTATCTAACTGGTGAAATCTTCCCGCTGCTTCCTGCAAAGAGTAATTATGTACATATTTAGTAAATATAGACTGTTAAAACTTGGTTAAGATGTGTATATTCAATTGGTCCGATCAGGACTCGAAATGAATACATGAATGATGTATTGTACGAGGACAACCATTATATCACAGTTTGTCAATGGGACCGTGATCATCAATCAAAGAGCCGTGATGATGGCAAAAGTGGGTATGGGGTTTGCATAATTCACATTTAACAAAAGTCGTTAACTTCTTACGATCATGATTCGATCTCAACGTTACAAGCTTGAAAAAATTGTATTTAAGGAGATTCTTAAAATACTTCTGTAAAAGTTTTCAGTTGTACACATTCAGAATATACAATTACGTAGGGAAACGCTATTTTTGCTGGATGGTGGGGTCATTGCGACTCTGGATTACACGGGTACTATCTTGGACCAATAATGAAAGGTGAAGATAGCGAACAGTGATCAATCTCATAACATGATGTGTTCACGAGAACTTTTTCATTGACAAATGTTAAAAATTCATTACGCATTATGAAGCATTCATTAAATTATGAAATATTTGATTTCGGAAACAAGAATTAACTCTAATTAAGTTTAATGATAGCCTATAATTGATTAGAAACTTTATGATTAAAATGTGTTTTCAGATCCACAGACAACAATTATAAAGGTAAAAAAAGAAGCTGCAACGAAAATATATTTTTAAAAATTGTAAAATGGATTCGTTGAACAGATTAACACACATAGAAAACACGATATGTAAAATACATTTATTTCTATAAATTCATCAATCTTATTCCATATTTTTTTTCATTTACGGGCATGACTTCTTAACTAATTCGCCTATTATGTAATTCAGAAGTATATTACAAACTTTTGAAAGCACACGTTTGCTGACTACTACATTAGATTAATGTTTCTTTACAAAAGAGGGTGAATTCAGACTCTAACCTATTCATTTATGAAATGTAAACACCATGCACCTTCAGCAGAAAAAAAATGGCTGTCAGAATTGTAAACTTTGCGCAAACTTAATGTATGTTTTCAATTATATAGTTTTGATTTCGACCATGTGCTGAACCTGTCTTTGACAACCACGGTCCTATTGACGGCAGTCTATACGCACTAATGTCGAAACAGTTTCCTCCTCAAGGAGACCCACATATACATGTATATAGACAACATATTGGAATATTGCTGAATAAGCGATAACTCTCATATTTATAAACAATAGGTTCTGTACGAGACCCTGATATCGCTAAAAATTATTTTAAAATGCGTGATTCCCTGAAGCGTCATAAAGCATGGTTGAAAATTAGATTCATGAGTATTTCTCATAATAGATTTGGGATATTATTTTCCGTTATCTGATACGAGTTTGTTTAAACAGTTTCTTTAATAATAAATGCTTAGTTTTTAATGGGGATAATTATTGAATTTGGAAAACGCTCAGAAAATTATTCATCAACTTATAACTTACCCTGAATGCATGGCAAGTGAATCCACACGATTTGGGACTTAATTAAAAGCGTTAAGAAGTGTGTTTTCTTAAATCATTTGTCATTCTGAAAACTCACATTAAACCAGAATTAATCTTAAGGTTCCTTTTTGTCAGCTGTAGAGGGCTTTGAAATAGGTAAGAAATGCCTAAAATGCAAGCCATTAAATAGCATATGCGTTTTACTTTTTCTAATAATAGCAAGTACATTGTTTCGCTGTACAAATTAGAAATGTAGACACATATTGAGTGATATCAAGATATTAAATAATTGCTTTAGGTTGTGAAATATTCATCAAATTTTTAATAAGAGACATAAGGAAAAGTTTAACACAGAACGAATGAAATTAAGATAATAAAATTCAAACAAATTGGGGTTTGACGATTCGGCTCATCTTAAAGGCGCCTCTTAATGAGGGAGACCGACTTCTTATCTTAAAACGGCGATGTACTAAATTTTAGAGTTGACCTGTTTTCTGCAAAAGTGTAAACCGTTGTAATTGAAAAAGGGTAATCGGAATTAATTTATCGTTCATATCTCATATTTACCCTCTTTATGTAAGGATCACATGGCCCTATCAAATTCATCCAGAATAACTTGTTTTAAGTGTTCTAATTTTCGTCTAATTTACAAATAAATCCTGTCATTATGTCGTATGTTTTACTCCAATTGTTAGACCGTTTCCCCCCATATTGTTCGAATTTCTCTGTTTATCTGATTTAGTTGTAGGACCTACAGCAGGTATGACCAGTCAATAGGGGATCTTTACTCCAAAGCACCTGATCCAATGTCTGGTGGGTCCGGGAGTCCGAGTTTGCCTTACTCTTAATTTTATATTTTTGATAGGAGATTGGTCACTGTTCGATGTATTCACTTTTTGTTGAATGACACGTGCTATCAGCACTAAACTCTATGAAATGATAATCATTCCATTAAACTTGTGTATTTCTTGATTTAATTTACATGTAGAGCGCCATTGATTGCATTTTTGTTTGTAAAATTGTGCACTTTATGAATTTTAATAATGATAATAAATAATAAACTCTATGTATAGAGTGATGCGTGCCATTTGCTTTAAGGTGGTTGCAAATATAGGACATTATATGAAGGAGGTGTACACCCTCTGTGATGGTGGATAAAAAGAATTTTATGATTTATGGAAGAGAGTCCTTTGTATGTTTCTCTTCTCGTTCTCCACGGATTATTTCTTCAAGAAAAGCATACTTAGATATTCTGTCATTATTATGCTTAAAAAGTCGATTTGCACCATCTATCTTTAAGCATGGAGAGCAAACGCTAAATATTCTCGTTCGTGTTTTATCAGCTGAATTCTAAAATTAAATTTTTGCTTTCAACAATTTCTTTTCAAGTTATCTTTCATATGCATGGACTCTACATATAGAATGCATATTTGACAGAATTCGAAAAGTGCAAATTTCTATAAATATTAATAATCGTACTTCAACCCGTTCTGAAGTGCAATTGCCTGTGTTGTGTTTAATGCCAAATTGGAGTAGAATTTTAAAATATAGTTCACGAAAAAAAGGCAAACTTTTTATGGAAGTTGTGATTAATATTACTGGTTACTGAAAAATATGGGGAAAATATCACGTTCATTGATATTTAAGATTTATTAAAAATTTTATAACATGTTTTAAAAATAAGCAGACGTGTAAAATATTGAATTACCTAGTAGAAATAGTTTACTACATGTATGAAGTAAATCAAATTCATGAAAGAGATTTGCAATCATCAAAGGCATCGAATTCTTTAAAAATGGTAAGAAATCCTCTTCCGGACGATAAGTTACAAAGGATACAGCCTTACACAGAATTACGTGTTTCATGATTCTGTAGAAACAATGCTATTTAAAGCTTCCCTTTTGGTTAGATTGATGAAAAAAATATGCACTTGTTAAAGTTTTGCGTTCTGCAAAAAAAACGTTACCACATGATATGAATAATTCATACCTTCCCACATCAGAATTATCGGGGGCACTACAGAGCTTTGTCATTACAAGATTGTCCTTGAAATGCGGTGAACTCGAGCATCTATATCTAGAATATAAAACTGATTTTGTAAAATGGAGTTATTGAAAACATTATCAATATATTTGAATGTTTTCACATACTCTCCTAACGAGTTTTGCAGCGTTGGATCAGATGTTGATTCTCTTGGTGTTATATTACGGTTGCTCTTGGTATTTAGGGGGTATTAGATATATATGAAATCGAAAAGATGCATAAAGTAGAATTAATATGTTTAGAAATATACATATGTTCATGTATTATAAAACTTACCTAGATGGTTATACCTGTATTGCAGTCTTGAATGAAGTATTGATGTGATGGACGACCAACTTCGTTATTTATACAAAAGATCTGGAGTTTTAGTATTGTAGGAAATGTAATTGGATAAGGAGCTATTGTACAAAAACTTACAGATACCAGTAAAGAGAACATCATTTGATTCGCTGTTTTCACCCCCCCACGACATCCTTGTATGTGATACGAACGTTATGATATTTACAATTGTTTTCTTATTTTCGCAAAAATGACGTCACAATGTTAGAGCTCCACTAATAAAAAACGCCAGTTTGCCCAGAATACGATTAGCGTAGATCCGTACAATAATTAATTAGATATTTACACCATTATTCAGAGCAAACTTATAAAGTCGACCTATTTTATATATTTTCTTCGCGATCTCGTAGAAGAGGTTCACTACATCAAACGAATGTTGTTAAACGTTCATTGGGCAATAAATCACCCAATGTACGTCACGGCCTCCATAATATCAATCGCAAAAAACCTTCATTTTTTCTGCAGTGTCAACTTTGACTTGATTACAGATTTTGTGACATTAAACAGTAATCTCAGTGCTATTTTTCGAGGACTTGGTATAGTAGTTTGAGAGAGAATATGCACGACGAAATGTATGCCTCTTTAACTATGATATTGCATGCAATTTCCAAGAAAGGCTAGTTAACACATTCACTTATTTACAATTTTGCAATATTTGAGCTAGGAATATACAAATAGGTAGGTAAATGACCGTGTCAGAACAAAGCCAGTGCATGCTAATGTGTTTATTCTCATTAGTACATTGTACATGTATAAAACATTTCACAAGGATAATGCATTCAATTTAAAATCACGAACAATAAAAATCATAGATTCATTTACTGAAATTGATTTCAATTATGACTCAGGTTGTAAGTCATACAGAGTTCAAGCATGTCAGATAGTGTGCTCTTATAAACATTTTTGTTATCAAATTATGTCAGAAATTGTGCTTTTATAACAGTTTTGTAATTATGTGCACTTATAAAACATTTCTGTTATCAGGTATGTCAGGAATTGAGCCCTTATAAACATGTTTGTTATTAAGTATACCAGAAACTGTGCACATAAAACAGTATGTCAGAAATTATGCACTTATAAACATTTTTGCTATTAAGTATGTCAGAAAGTATGCATTAAAAACCATATGTGTTATTAAGTATGCCAGGAAGTAAGCATATAAAACATTGTTATTAAGTTTGTCAGAAATTATGCATTTAAAAATATTTTTGTTATTAAGTATGTCAGAAAGTATGCACATAAAACATTGTTATTAAATATGTCAGAAATTATGCACCTATAAACATTTCTGTTATTAAGTATGCCATAAATTATGCACTTATAAACATTTTTGTTACTAAATGCACTTATATAAACATTTATGTTATCAAGTATATCAGATATTGTGCGCTTATAAGCATTATTGTAATTAACTATGTAGTACTCTTAAAAACATTTGTTATTAAGTATGTCAGAAATTATTGCACTTAAGATATTATTGTTCTTAAGTATGTTAGAAATTGTACACTAATAAACAAGTTTGTTATAAAGTATGTCAGAAATTGTACACTAATAAACAAGTTTGTTATAAAGTATGTTAGAAATTGTACACTAATAAACAAGTTTGTTATAAAGTATGTCAGAAATTGAGCTCCTAAAGTGTTTTTGTTATTATGTATGTCAGGAATTATGAACTTATAAACATTTATGCTGTAAACATCTGCATATCTTCCATGCATAATTCATATCTGCAGTGCACGTAATTACTTATTTCTTACACACGTCCTAAGTTCATCTTTGTCATGGTATCTAATTTTTTTTTAACAATGATAAAAATCATTATAGGTTTTAATAATATTGGATTCCATTCTCTCTTTTTTTTTTTCTTTTTTGTTGTTGTTTTTTTTAGATAAAGTCAAATAAATTTAGAAAGGTAAATGTTTTCAAGACTAAGAATAATTTTCTTATCCGCTAACATTATTTCTCTGAAAATCTTCTACATTTCAATCTGATTGAGAGAGAGAGAGAGAGAGAGAGAGAGAGAGAGAGAGAGAGAGAGAGAGAGAAAGAGAGAGAGAGAGAGAGAGAGAGAGAGAGAGAGAGAAAATCAATTATTGCATGGAATTGTGTCAAGTGCGTTACCAGGATTTCTGATCAGAAAAAAATGGTATTGGAAAAAATAAGATCAAAGAAAACTGCGTACAGTGAACATGGTCTAATTTGAATTGATAATTTCGTTTCCATTCATATTTTTTGTGGTCACGATGACTTTTCCTCTCTTATGTCCAATCACCTGTAGGAAGTCGTTCCCTGTTGTTAATATTGATAGTTAACATGTGTTCGGTCTATAAATTTATGTGAGCTTCTACGTTTATGACACATGCACAAGGTCGCATTGGTCAAACCATTGAGGAATACACGTTTAATAGTGCCAAGAAAAATTTATTATCTATTTGAGGAGAGTACACTAAAATATGTCATGCATTATGATAGAAGCGAGCAATTCCAATACATTATGCTGAATGTGTAGGGTTTATAATAACACCCCACCCCCAAAAAATAAAAATCAGAAAAGAAAACGTTGATCAGTGAAAAGCCAAATGACAAAAAACTCCTTTAAAAAATTGTTCAGTCGAGTTGGATAAAATAAATGATAAAATATTCATTTTTACTAACAATTTACCATATTGCCAATGGTCTACGATGAAAACCAACACTGTCATTCAAATATTCTGAATTCATAACTATCTTTATAACCAGTCCAGCATTTGTATTGCCTTAAATGTCAAAAACTTTAGGAAATAAGTGAAGAAGAAAAATGCCCAGCTAAATTTGGTTAACTTTGATCCATTTAATATTTCGTAGTGTTTCATTTCAGTTTAGAATAAATCGATTACTCGGAGACTAGTATTGCTCATTGGTGGTCTCTGAAAACACTTACGATTCTAGTCGTGACAAATGTATAAATGTTTTGGTTGTTAATGACTGCTATAGAATTCGCTACCTTTCACCTTGAGGAACTTGCATCAGCAAAATATGCTCATTTACATGTGAATGAATTGATGATATATAAAACCCTGTACCATTTAGTTTAGAAAGTGATGTTAGTGTGTATTTTGCATAGGTCATGGGATCATACGAGAGTGTTTGAGAGAGAGAGAGAGAGAGAGAGAGAGAGAGAGAGAGAGAGATTGACCATGAAGGTCTGATTTAATGTGTCCTTACTAGTATCAAGAAGACAATTAAGGTCATTAAACGTAGAAAACTTGAATACTACTGGTCCATCATACAGCTAATGGTGTCTCTATAAAAGTGAAAACCCGAATGAAACGTAAAGCACAATACAAATAAACCCGTTCGTTTGTTTCTTTATCTCAAAGTCCTATTGAATATTACACAATTTGATAGAACATTACACACCAGTATGTGAAAGGGGTGTTTGGCAAACGTTTTTAGTGCGCAGTTTGCACTTTATTATTCGTCTTTACTCAGAGTAAGCCGAATTTTAACTTTATTCACCCATGACACAATCATTATATTTCCAAGAAGCTGGTAAAAAAGTAAATTGAGGTGATACGCTACATCACGTGACACTTGTGTAGGATAGAAATGATCAGCATTGTAATCATCAGTTGGTTGATTGATTGTATATTGATTGAGGTCCCTCTCAAATTTTTTTCACTCATATGGAGACATTAGCATTGTTGATGAAGGGCTTCACAATTTAAGACTATGCTCATTGCTTAACGTCTTGGAGCAGCGAGGTATAACTAGCTTTATCGTTCCACACCTGCTGTGACACGGGGCCTCAGTTTTTGCGGTCTAATCCGAAGGACCGCTCCATTTTATCGCCTCTTACGATCAGTAGTTTGCTTACAATAGAAATAATCAACGTGACATCAGTGGTATTTTTATTTCAGGAGACGCATGGTCACATCTAAGTTACAAATAGGGAACCAATTAACGGCCTGTTCTTTTTAAGAAGGATGCATTTTGAAATTTAAAGCAAAGTTTATTTACCGAAGGTTATCATGACAGAAAACGCATGGCTACCATGTGCTTTTTGTTGTTGTTATGATATACTTATACCTATTTACTTTGTTATTGATTGATCGATTGTGCTAGCAATATTTCAGCCATTTCATTTATATGATCAATACGTATTTATTCATGATTTTAAAATTATATTTCTTAGAATTATTGCACGGGAATGTACATTAAGAATCTATTGATTTTACTGCCAAACCAAAATGGTGCAATCTGACAGTCGTACACCAGATAAATCCTTTCATCGTAAATTATAATCCTTTCCAAATCTTTTATAAATTCGAACTGACACACAATTTTTTCATTTGGACAGGTTTAAGTATTAAATAAATGAAATAGATGGACCATTATGATAAGTATCAAATTAGCCTAGTACCTACACAACGTCTTGCTCGATTGTGTTTGAAAGCTGAGGAGGTAACTGTCTTAAATCTAGAGTGGGAATTGTCAATAGGTGCTGCAAATTCCCAAAGACTATATTGTTGAGAAAACATGTCTCGGTGTACTTCATTTATGTATGTACTCTTAGTATCAAGTCAGATGAGGTTGCCTCTCTTTACCTGGGAAAAAAGAAAAACAGCTTCTTTACTCTTTCACTGTGCTTTTTATTACGATGTACTTACGTTTCAAAGTAGCACTCATCAACAACATCATTGGTATAGTAAATCCACGCATGCTTGCTTCAACAAGCCATGGTATTACATTGGACGTTTTACTTTCTTAAGAACCTGGCTATCCACAATTCCGTTCCTACGAAAGCGAAAAATACTTAACCCTTATGCTGTTCAATCATAAAACGTACAGAGATGAATAACGATAAAAGTTGAAAACACGCTTTCAAAACTTATAACATTTTCTTTCTAAATGAATAGAAAAACCTCTCAAACGACTAAATTCTGCTGGTGGACTGTTAGTCCCCGAGGGTCTCTACAGCCCAGTAGCTAAGTACTTCGTTACTAGCTTGAAAATACGGATGTATATTTAATTGCTGTTATAAAATTTAGAAATTCATTTCAAAATTAAGGATTATCTCCCTAACGCATAGCTCTTCTCCTTAGACGAATTTGACTCCACTTTTTGGCACACTGTTTTTCCCTATACCAGTTCTAAAACTTCATTGTTATTTCGGATTTCAAAAATTTCGGTTGAGCATCACTGAAGAGACACTAATTGTCGAAATGCGCATCTGGTGAATCAAAATTGGTACCGTATAAGTTTTACATTATATAAAGCTGTTAATGCTAAGAGTGTCGCCGAACTTCTCTTGTTCTTTTTGTGATCTGTCAGGTCGTAAATCAATTGTGATCAGTCCATTTCTCGAGTCCTGATATTCCTACCATCTACATCTACATAATGGACCTGTAATGTCTTTACAGTCAATAAATTACAAGTGGTGCGGATTTAATATGATAAAATAATTTAATGGTGTATAAAACTTCTGATTATTTCGACTGTAATCTATATTGGCAGATATGTTAAGCTTGCAAATGGGGCAGACCGAATAAACCATATTTTCTGAAACGCATAAAAAAGCAAGAATTTTTCACAGGTTTCAGAAAAGAATAGTTCAGCCCGATTTAATTGTTTTTTTAAAGAAATATTAAATGTAGTTTGATGTGCGACAATCTTTTGAACGTTCCCTAAAATATGCTTTCATTCATATAGGAAGAGACCCGAAACCAAAACATATCCTATCAGCATTTCGCAAATTCTATGGTCGTTATAACGATCTATTTTACCAATAAAACCTATCATTATGCGTATTGGAAACTGTTTGGACAGCAAACCTATCTTTATGACCAAGCGAAATGTTTCCTTCAATAACGTCAACATCGACTTTTACGACAAAATCGATCTGATGAAAGGCGAAGATAACGAACAGTGATCAATCTCATAACTCCTATAACCAATACAAACTAGATAGTTGGGCAAACACGGACCTCTGGACACACCAGAGGTGAGATAAGGTACCTAGGGGGAGTAAGCATCCCCTGTCGACCGGTCACACCCGCCGTAATTATTCAGAATCCACATTTGATTTACACCAATTCTGGCATATGTAGTTGGAAAGTACGTTTGAAGTTTCTCCTTCACAGCTGTTAATATTTTCATGAGGAGCAATGATAGGGGGTTGGTATAGCACTTACTGGATCCAGCAATGTGTCTTTGTTTGTAAAGGTCTTTATGTAGTTTAGAAATCAACAAATAGGTATGGTAACTCATGTTCATTCGACCCATTGATTGAGATATTAAATGTGTGTAAAACTGAAGCATGGTTTTGAAGAATTTCATCTTTTGAAAGGACAGTTGAAGTATAAGTACGACTTCTTTACAGACACATAAAGTGTCTATAGCACTAACGTTGTGATTTCAGTCAGTGACATGGGTTGGTTGTATTCCTTCAATAGAGACAATTTGGTTTCTTAGATGTTGCAGTATTATACCGGAAATTTAAAGACATACCGTCCTGATGCAGCCTCTCATGAAATTTTTTCTTCATGCAATTTTTTGTGAGTATATGTAATTTCCAGGTACAGCAATTTCAAAATCATGCATGCTATACCACATAAAGTAGGTGGAGATGGAAGAAATGTGTTATTAAAGATCCCTTATATATACTATGGCTTCATGAAAAAATAAGTATCAAATATAATTTCAGAGTCTTTATTTTAAGCAATGTTTTATTTTTACAAACAATCATAAAATTGTGAAAATATCCCAATATTGATATAAAACAGGAATGCATTGTTATTATGTGAAAAGTGAAGACAACAAACAGTGATCAATCTCACAACTCCTATAAAGGTGAAGATAACGAACAGTGATCAATATCATAACTCCTATAAAGGTGAAGATAACAAACAGTGATCAATCTCATAACTCCTATAAAGGTGAAGATAACAAACAGTGATCAATCTCATAACTCCTATAAAGGTGAAGATAACAAACAGTGATCAATCTCATAACTCCTATAAAGGTGACGATAACAAACAGTGATCAATCTCATAACTCCTATAAAACAAATAGAGAGTTGGGCAAACACGTACCCCTAGATATACCTAGGAGGAGTAAGTATCCCCTGTGGGCCCGTGGGCCCTTTATCTTGATAAGGTAAACGGAGTTATCCGCAGTCAAAATCAATGTGCAGTCTGATACATCAATGTTGATAAATGACTGACAGTATAATCAAAAATAAGTGAGATAAGTTGAAAATCATTGTTTACCAAAAACAGCACATTAAAGATTACAAACAACACTGTACTATAAATTACTTCGGAATTACCATAGATAAAAAAAGTCCAATATTCATTGATGCAAATTGAATAGTTTATGGGAAAGATATTTCAGAATTTTATGTTCACTATTCTCGTAAATCATAATTAATCAAAACCACTTCTGAAATATGAAATCATTATGTCCGATGAGACGGATATATAGACATTATGTACATACAATCGTAATTCCTTATTGAGCAATGTCCATTAAAATGTCTATGATAAAACTAATTATTCAAACGATAAATTATGTTCACTGTATGTTAATAAAATGCCAAACGCTTTATTGTTCAACATAACATTGAGTGAACTTCATACAGTAAATGAGCATTTATTTCATCGAACATTATGTAAATATTTCCTATGAAACAGAAATTGTTAGGGTGTAAAAGTTATGGATAAATAAAGGAGTATCCATCATTCCTGTAACTAGTAAAGATGATGCATTATTTGTTGAGAAATGTTTAATAAATTCCAGATTTATTTCACATGAATGTAATCATTTCAATTATCAGTTTCAGAGTCGGTGTAGTTGTCACTATCGCTGACGTCACTATCGCTGACATCACAATAAGTTTTTAGGTGAAATATATTTCTCTCATCTCTCGCCATTTCGATATTTACTTGGTTGAAAATGCCTCTATTTTCAATGTTCAAACTTTGCACTATACTTACGTCTATTTGCTCATTTAAAATGTCTGAGAAATTCCCCCCATCTTCTGCTACATTGAGATCAATTCTTTCCTGTATATTAAGGTGCAGTGTCTGAGTTCCTCTGTTACAAACATTGTTGTTGTCCACAGAATTGGTGTCATTAAATTCGTTGATTTCATCATTCTCAATATTATTTCTCACTTCATATTCTTTCGTTATATTCCTAAAATTGATCTCATGTTCATAAATTTTCTCAAAATTACGCAGTTGACCATCTCTATCCATTTCAATTTCTTCATCTTTATGACGGGCTCTACCAACTTGTTCAACTATATTGTCCTCCATGAAGATTCCAACAGAGGAATCACCAAGTCCTCGCTCCTCATTTTCGTTTTGAATCACTTCATGATCATTTTCAATTATGCTCTCACTGTCTCCAATGCCACTGGCCCTCTCAAAGAGCATACTGTCGGTAATATTTTGAATATCAGTATAAAGACAGCAAGCGCCCTCAATTATATTTTGATTTACAGCACAACGCTCAAAAGGTTGGACATCAGGTAACGAATTCAAAAGTTTCTTAACAAACCATTCTTCTCCAATTTGCAGAGTAACATGCGTGTTGACATGGTAGCGTACTTCTTCGTCTATTTCATTAATGTTTATGTTTTCACTAATAATTACAATCAAGTGATTGTTCTTGTTCCTTAACGATTTCTCACAGGCAGTCCTGAATGTAAAAATGGACCACTCATCCTGAAGATGGTTCTCCGACAAGAAGAATATCGTATGATGACAACTTTCAATAGCTGTGAGAATATTTTCTTCTTTTGGTGCTCCTAATACAAAATCCCTATCCGGTATACATAAGATGTAGCCTGATTTTTCAAGCACCGGTTTTAGATTATCAAGCATATATCTCGTCTCTTTGTCTGAGTGCGAAATGAAGACATGACGTTCATACTGATTATCTCGTATTGTCACGTCACTGTACATATTTTTCACACAACTTTGGATATTTGGTAGTTGTGCCCTGTCTTGTGTACACCCTTTAAAGACCGGCATGCAGTAGAAAAGTTTCTGACGTAAAAGACGGTCGTTGCATTGTACAGATTTTCCCCGTTTCAAATAACGCAGCATGTCTTTATTCGTGATTTCCTTTGTTGTAACGTTATGGTATACAATGACAGCATAGTTTGTCCGTAATTCTTTTATCTTTTCCTGTGCTTCGCTCCAAACCAACTTTACAATTTGTCCCTCGAGGAGTTCTGGAGAAATCACTAATATCATTCGCTTGCTGTTCTTTACGATACTTCCAACATTCTCTTGAAGAGAGAATCCGGGAATAAAATCCCGCATTATTTCACAGACAACGTACTGACATCTTTGGGCCTCCAGATAACTGACTATGTTCTCCATTACCCAGGTTGTGATTCCAGGAGCATGAACGACTAGGACGTCAACGGCTTCCCTATCATTGTCCTCGTCTAAATCAAAAGGATGGAGTCCAATATAAATAAAAATTAGAACTTTCACTTCAAATCTGAATACGTATAACACGGATAGTGCTAATATGAATGCTAGTGTGCAGCCCGTGCTGGTTAATGATGGGATGATGCCATCTTTTAGGGAATCGTACTCTTCCAAACACACAAAGTCAGAATCTGGAATTGTAATGAATACCCTACCCTTTTCACTCTGGTCAGCTACGTTACACGTTATTTCTGTAATATCTGGAAAATATTTTGACTTCGATACCAACCAATGTTTCATCCAAAGAGAGTGACAATCGCACTTGAACGGATTGTAATTAATGTTAATATACTCTATATTCATATCTCTGATTTCCGTTGGTAAGGTCACAAGATTGTTGGAATCAACATGAAGTTTTCTCAGATTGTTCATGTTCTGAATAGCATCACCCGATATTTCAACCAATTGATTGTGAGAAAGATAAAGATAACGAATTCGTTTCAAGTAATCCATATTTTGAACCACAGAAATGTTGTTATGCTGAAACCAGATGTCTACAATGCCATCGGGAAGTTTCTCAGGGAGGGATAAATATCCACGATACCGACAGTCAACAATAATTATACCACTAACAGACCTCTCCAGACACGTACAATTGTTGGGACAGTTCTGAATAACCTTCTCACAGTATGTGTCGGATTCCTTTATATTCACCATTAACCGGTCTTTAAATTCGTTTGGAGAGGAACATTTCCACTTGAAAAAATACTCCTTTCCATTGAATTCCTTTCCTTTGGCATGTTTGACCAACCTGATAAACTCGTTAATTCTACAATCGCAAGTAAGTTTGTTCTCCTGAAGAATGATTTCAAAAAACTTCATTAAGAGAATAACTTTCTTTTCAGTTTCTATGTATACACCTCTTGGCAAGTATATTGAATTCTTGAAAATGTCTAACTCTATATTTTCCACTCGAGACCCAGAAAGATCTATTTTTCGAAGATGTTCGGGGAAATTGGTTAGAATTCCTTCAATACCTTCATCCGTTGATTTGTCTACATTATTGGATACTATGCTCCATTGCATTTGATCTATCACTTCATTTATATCACTTAGATCTATATTGGTATATCTAAAACTTGCCTTTTCCAAAGATCGACAATGTATTATCGAGATAGGAAATTTTGTTAATGGATTCCCATCCAAAAATATGTATTGGAACTTTAATGAGTACAGTGGAAGTAATTTTTCTGGTAGATTGAGTAATTCATTTGATTCTAAATGGATCTCTCTTAATTGCATTAAATTTGTGAATGCATTCTCTTCTATTGTTTTAATATAGTTGCTCGAAAAATCTAAAAATTCAATTTTCGCGTTATAAACAAACATAATGTTAGGAATTTTTGTGAGTTTATTAGATTTTAGATCAAGGTATCGCAAGTCTCGCAGATTTCTCCATGATCGATTTGGAATTCTTGTCAAAGTATTATTCCTCAGATTCAAATGCTGAAGACCTGTTAATCCAGTGAAAGTACTTTCGTTAAAGACGTGAAGCCCATTGGAAGACAGATCTAAACTCTGGACATTTCCTTTGAAATAAAATTTGGTGAGATCTTTAATATTGTTAGAGTTCAGTCTTAATGTACGCTTATGCAACCCAGCTGTAAGAACATGGTTGTCTGCATGCTTGAATTCCGTGAGATTCTGAGATATTCCATTTCCTGCATACCATCGAAATAGCGGTGGAATCGTCAAAGAAGAAAAGGAAATTTCTAGATTGTGCAGATAAGGGAACTTCGAGTCGATGAGAGAACTCGTATAACTATCGATTGGCCAATTCCTGAGCAATACATTCGTCACTGAAGGATAAACACCGGGACAATCAAATAGCAACGTAGCATTATTATGTTGATAATCAGATGAAGGTAAAGTCAACTTTATCGAGTACATTGTCGTCCATAAATCACAAATGTCCTTTATTGAATTAGTCACATTGCAGAAAGGTTGCTCAAAAGATATAGCTGTGTCGTCAAGTTCAAATGCTAAAATGTTCCCTATTGTTCTTTTTATCATAAGATATGAATACAAAGAGACACGGCAGGCTGTAACTTTGAGAGAGAAATTAAAGTTGGAGTGAAATGACGTTTCGACAGATGTGAAATCAACGACGATGTTGGAAGAACATTTGAAGGAAATAGTTCCAACACCATGGCCATCCTCCGTTTTCAAACGCTGTTTTAGTACCGTTGTGTTTAGCCAGCAATCATTCCGATTCCTGATATACACAACATTTTCTGCTGACAACCGGGATGTTTTCTGACGGTAAAACAATTGTGAATTCCAAATCCCTTCTACTCTCAGTCGACATTCGGGAAAATAACAGTTATCACCCTTGGTGCGATATACATGATGTAAAAAAAGAATCGCCATGGTGATGATCGTTTGGAAATACATTTTCATTGATGCTCATTCTCAGAGGAGATATCTAGTAAGATGAACGCAAACAGAAATCAAGATAGTCCTTGAATTGTTAAGTTTGCTTCAATGTATGAACAATTAATTCGGCTGCTCTGTACTATCCTTCCATCACATAATTCAAAATTTCTTAAGGCAACCTGGCGAACGAAAGAAACATGGATTCAGTAGAAATATAATGCTAGTATGATGACGTAGATGAAATAAGTGTTAATGGAATAATGAAAAATTTGAACTTAAATCCCCTTTTCAATTAAAAAATGAAATACCTAAACGCACATAGTATGTTTTCGTCTGACATTTACATTGGCATGCAGATTATGAATTCCCATAACAAAAGTGCGATATAGAACCTCATAAACTTTTAAAAGGAATACATTAATGACTTAATTCTGAACTTTTAGCAATTAGTGTACCAAAATGAATGAATCGAATTCATGGCAATACCGCAGAATAATAAAATGACTAAAATTTATTTAAAGTAGCTGAATTTTATTTCCTAATCGAATAGAATTGATAAAATCATTATTTGATGTCTAGAGAAACTGGATTGTGGCATGTAATATTTGAAACAAAACATCTGATAATATTTACCATGAATGTGCATAGAGAAATGTGTTAGAAACAGAACGAATGCTTCATACTGTTACCGATTTTTCTTGGAATATGACAAGGTGGATACTTTTTACCTTTATTATAGGCATCTGATCACAAATGATATAGTGGATTTTTCATACCCAATTCTCGAAATAAAAAATCGTAGTTTTGCTCTGCATAACCAATATTAAAAACCTCCAAATCTTTTTTTGTTTCTGACGATCTTATGGGGAAAATAAATCTTAAACATGTATCGTTGTGATCAGTCGATAGAACTAGATCTGTTAGTTTCGAATTCACCTATATCGTTTAATAAATCATTTTCGAGATCTTAGCAATACGGTGAAGATACGTTTAATATTCTCTTAACAATAAAATCAACTATAGATAAAATGATTATGATTGATTCTATATCCATATAGTTCGATTTTTAAAACTTGATTCTTAACAAAGAAAGAAATCGATGTTGATGTTAGTCAGAGATATCGTATCCCTGAATGCACAAAAAACACAGTGCGTTCGTGCCCCGTGCATTTCAGTTGTACTAACTGATGAGTTGCCTTTTGTGCAAGATATGAATGCCGTTATAAATAAATGTACAACTTGTCATTGGGTCAGATGCTGTGTGACTTGTTTCATGCTAATTGAGGCTGTTCTTTGCACACTGTTTTTGACTACAGATTACTCCGGCTAAACGATCAAGATACATGGCTCACGGCGGATGGACCGGTCGACAGGGGATGCGTACTAATCCTAGGTATCTTATCTCACCTCTAGTGTTTCCAGGGTTTCTTGTGTATCCCACTCTTATAATTTGTAATGTTTATAGGAGTTATGAGATTGATCACTATTCATTATCTTCACCTTTTTATTGAAACAACCTTATGTGTACCCTGATAAGTTGTATGTCTCCCCCTAATTGTAAGAGTTAAACAATGGGAAACAACTATTGGGCACACTGGAATGTGTTTGCCTGGTAGATGCGCTTTTGTAGTTTGCCTGTGAAATTATCAAAAAAAAATGTACGTCTGATTTTGGCTTCACGGATTATAAAGCAGAAACTGACACAAACCAGGTTATACTCGTATAACTTGCCCCAGAATTAAACTGTTTAATCAGAATAATGCATATTTTATGGCTGTTTTGATAACAGTATACACGTGGATTACAGAAATGTACAATGTGTCGTAACAAAACCACGTTTTGTATCTGTCAAATGATTCGACCACTCATCAATAATAACAATGGCAATCAAGTCCCTTCAAAATGCATTGTTAATGAATACTATCTAAAATGTTGTAGAAAGCAAATATCCTTTTAAATGTACCCAAAAATTTATGCTTTTCTTTTGCAAAATATCCTACCGTGGAGACGGTATAGAGAGATAACGGATAATGACACAGTATTTTGATTTCTTCATCATGAAAGAAAGGATACGTTACGAATTTCAGTTTGTACAGTTTTTGTAATGGACGGCTCGCATAGAGTGTCCTGAAACGTTTATTGGATGATGCATTGAAACATTTGTAGGATATCGCTCTACTGACCTGGTTATAAGATAATGATGTCCTGAAATGTTTATCGGTTTCCATTGCACTGAAATGTTTTAAGATGTCGTAATCCTTTTATAGCACAGGAATGTCCTGAAATGTTTATCGTTTTTTCTGGTCTGAATTGTTTATATGACATCAATGTCCTGGAATATGATATCCTATAAATGCTTCCATAGACTATCATTAGATGTTTATAAAAATTGTTCTAAAATTAATGAATGAAATCTCTTTTCATAACTGTTTCTGTATTGCATTAGACAATGCTTCTTGTCAGATACTTCATATTGCCGGTGATCCGGACACTAGACAGCGTCATATCGCAACAATGCATGCATCATAATGATATATTATGTTGTCTACCAGGTATATAAAGCCTAAACATGAATTCATAATCAAATGTTAAACTGGAAACTGGCCATAGCAACGTCCCTGAAGGATGGTTTGATACCGGATATAAATCTCTTAAAGTTAACTATAAATGCATATGTTATCCAGCATTTACAAACATCAAATTCCACAATTAATCAGAAAAAATCAAGAGTTTTTACCTTACGAGTTTTAGGGTAGCAACACGAAGGTATTTAAGTCCATCTAATGTCAGCATTAACCACACTATCGAATTTTCTATAGCGGAAAGTTATGCGGAAATGAAAAAAACCTATATCAAGAAATCGCAAGTATTACAAAGGAGAAGAGTTCCATAACTGACAACGCCACCTGTCGCACGTTAGACATAATTAACTAGACCATGTAACATTCTGATAAGACTAGGAGAACACGTCCATTAACTCAAACCGAACGGGAAACACCGTCCCTAAAACACGACGCTCCACGTCACACGTAGACGAGTGTAGACTGTGTTTTACTAGTGTAAACAATGCCCGGAGAAACAAACAAGCCTATAGACGGAGGGCTATATGAGCTCTTAGATGTTATTAATTAGATTTATTTCCTCGTGTGATCCATCTAAGATTTTCTCCCCCTAACATTTTGAGTTTTTCCCAAATACGTAATTGTCAATATATGATTAATTTGTTTCTGAACTAAAAACCATCTCTGTTGTACCCATATGTATTTAGTTAAAACATTTGTTTTCAATGCCGAAATCTAGTCAATCAATTTATCATACATTTATCAGGATCATAAATGATTCTTATTAAATCCTATATTGTTTTGGAAAGACTACAATTAACAAACATTGCTTGATTAATTGAGTTAGCACATTTTTTTCAACTTTAACTTAAAAAATTTAAATAATGGACATAATATTGAATATGGTTAAATTTGATGAAATATGTATGACAAAATGTTTCATGTTACTAACGGCTTAAGGAGAGAACCAGCGTTATATGACAATGTATACTACTGATCTATCAACGAAAGCACAGAAATATGTCGAAAAAATATGCATGTAGTTCTACATAAATCAAAAGTGCAACTAAAGTACATAATAGCTATACCTACTTTTTACATTTATATTGAACAAATACAAAATTGATACAGGTAATGCTGAGCATAATGATAGGAATCAACAAAAGAAAAACTCGCTTACAGTCTCGTCAGGTTTAAATAATTCTGAATAGATGAAGTTTACTTGTTTCATCAAAACAATTCAAAATACACATCGTGGTAACACATGACAGAGACATCAATTTCAGACTGGTGCCTACACTATGACGTCACATTGTCGGATTTCAAACATTTCGGTTGAGCATCACTGAAGAGACATTATTTGTCAAAATGCGCATCTGGTGCATCAAAATTGGTACCGTATAAGTTTTACATTGTCACATTTTCTCTAATTCTAAACCAAAGTTTGAGCAATTTTAACCAATATATCAGATTTTCATCATAAGATAACGAATAAATACAGCTTTTAAACAGAACTTAATAGATGTAGATAACGAAAAGTGATCAATGAAAATATGTAAATAACGAACAGTAATTAATCTTACAAATTGTGTTAAGAGTACAGAAGTAAGAGTAGAGCAAACACGGACCCCCGGAAACACCAGTGGAATCAGGTGACAAAGAGGAGCACGCATTCCCTGTTGACCAGTTACAGTCGTCTTGAGTCATACATATTCATCAGACAAACGGGGTAATCTTTAGTTTAAATTAGTATGTAAAGAACGGCATAACAATTGGTATGAAACATGACTGACAACAATTGACCTAATAACCCATATAAATCCTATAAAACGTTCATAAATTCTATATAGTTCAAAATCGAGACAAGAGCAAACACAAAAAGTAAGATTGGTTGCTTAAGAGTAAGCACTCCCTATTGTCGGGCACAACCGCCCTTTATGCTGATCATGTCACCGGAGTAATCTGTAGTCAAAATCTCAACGGTTTACCAATCGGTTTTGTATTTGCAAGATCATTATAACGACCAAAAAGTATATTTATGTCTTAAAATGCTGAGAAAGGTCACCGCAGCTAGTTTTTGCTGTATCATATTATATATAAACATAAGGCAAATTGAGTATGAAATTGTCATTTATTCAAATGACGAACTAGATAATAAACTATTAACAAGGGGATCAGACTCACAAAGAATCCACTGAAAATGTCACTGAAATGGAGAAAGAAAATAAACAATGACAAAATAATTCAATATGTCTCATCCCCCAAATTTATCTATAAATGTCTACATCAACTACAATAAAAAACAAACTTACAAAGCTGCAGCAAAAAAATGACACATTAAAAAATTGGCGAATCTCCGTAACATTGACTTATTTGTGATTTTGCCTCGATGTAAACATAAGCCATACACAAAGCATTGCTCTCGCCTATCAAATCCGTTGGAGGATATAAATACCATATGCAAGTGAAAATGGAATATTGCTACATTAAAATTGAGAGGTTGACGACGGAGAAACTAATTAAAGTAATCCGGTTTGTCGTGAAGGTGAATTGTTATTTGCACATCAACATTCATGTTCAGTAAAACATCTCGATATGAAATGAATATGGAAGACGCTGCAATGTAAACATTCGAGTTAAAGCTTAGGATAGGTTAGTATGCAAATAAGATTCTTGAAATGCAGATAATCCTTTAAAACTATTATGGTAAACATTCTGAACACGCTCGTGTAAGAAACTTTTGGTTAAAAGGTGAAGGTAACGAACAGTGATCAATCTCCTATAAGCAATACAAAATAAGATATAATATGCTTAGCGAATGCACAAAACAGCTTCGGTGCAGGGCATATAGAATACAAATCAAGAAATTATTAGTAGGAAAATAAGCAAACTTACAATATCATATTATTATTGTTATACACTGGTCACCGGTTCATCACTTAAATAACGATTCCTCTACGTTAAAATGCATTTTACCGGTACAGTGTATCATGTCTTAAAATTACAACAAAGCTAGGCCATGTGTAGGATTTGCACAGTAATATGATGAATACATAATACTTCCAGCTTACCGTATTATAGCCTCACCAAAAATGTCCTTGTGGTCGGTAAGTGTTAATATAAAGTGGATTATCATTCTCGTTGAAATGTCAACGCGTGACGTAACGTAGTGCACTTACATTTGTATATCATTCAGCATCTGTGTTAATTCTGCTTTACGTCATATTAGTTAAATATGTTTCGAAATCACAATCATCGGTTCTCATTGACATAGAAAATAATATAACGCACCTGAACTTACATGTGTATGTACATAATACAAATTTCATTTATCATGGGCTGTTTAGAACAGTGTTTTCATATGTCCATTTTATAAAATACATTTTGTATGTAAAATATAGTATTTGTAATATAAGAATTGAAATATCTTCAAAGTCATATATCTTTTCCTTCTAAAAGGAATTTTATTAAAAGAATGATAGGTACGATACCATGGAATGTCTACATTATACATTAATCTAAAGTTCTAAATATAATCTGTCACACTAGTAGATGTATTTAGAATTTTACACGAACATTTTGATGTGATCAAATGAGAGGATTGTTCGTGTAAAGTATGTCTCAAAAGGATAATTCTCAACAAAAAAAGTTGCAGTTTAAAAAGACCCTATGCATTATTCATCTTGTACTTTCCTATCACAATGAGAAAAAATTCCCATGCAAAAAAGAGAAATTCATTTACATTCATGAGTAGTTCATTTTCGAAAATAGGACACAAAAAGTCTTTGTAATCTATGTTTTCGTTTTCTTTTGGAAAATTTCTGGAAAATATATCTATTTGTTAATGGTAAACGATTATATGATTTTTTTTCCGGACATTCATTGCGAAATTATAAATTCTGTCTCCTTGTCTTATGAACAATTGTACTCAGTTTATTTAAATACATTACAATTGAAATAATGCTCTTCGTTATATTTCTTATTAATAAATATACAGTATATATTCACCCTACTCTTAAATGCACATAGATGTGAACGTCAACATTATGACAAACGAGAGTACTTCAGCTTTTCCATCGGTAAATTCCCACATCTATGTAGAAATATTCCATCATCGCCTACATATTATGTTTATGTCTCTCAACTGATTCGATACACAAGAGCTTGTTCTGCGTATGATCAATGTTTAAATCGAGGCAGCCTAATGACAAATAATTTGATATTAATGGGGTTTCCGCAGTCTCATTTTGAAGTCAGCTTTTCGCAAATTCTATGATGGTCGTTATAGTGATTTAGTTCGTCAATACAACCTGCCATTGTGTCCAATGCCCTCTGACATGTTTCATATTAATTGTTAGACCATTTTACACACTGATTTTGACTACAAATCACTCAGTTTACATGTTCAATATATGGGGTTCACGGCCAGTATGATCGGTCAACATGGGATTCTTACTCATCCTAGGTACATGTACCTGATCTCACCTCTAGTAGTTCCAGTGGTCCGTGTTTACCCTACTCTTAATTTCGTATTCCGTATAGGAATTATGAGATTGATCACTGTTTGTTATATTTACCTTTTCACTGAAATAAAACTGCAAACGTAAAACACTACGGTACATCCTTTTAAAACCATTATATACACATGTTGAAAAGTTTTAAACTGATATGCACGGATATTGCTGATAAAATTGCCTATTATGGAACCTTTCAAAGAAAGCTCTAGAGCAGTTGTAAGTGTGGAAAAATGGTTTCGTGTTTAGTTGTTTAATTCTAATTTTTCACGGAAAGCGGCACCATTCTAGCAGCACTTTTGAAATTTTAGGTATTTTATTGGTATTATCGCCAGTTAGGCCCTAGGGTAAGGTTATACTTTTTCATTTTCTATCACAGTGCTGTGATGATTTTTATATAACAACTATGTAATGACGTCATACCGCAGAGCCAATAAAAACACCCAATTCTTTTTATATGTAAATAACTCCCTCCCTCTGTTAAGGACATATCCTGAAGACTATGCAATTTACATGCTTAAATGGAGTATGATCAGCCTTAGCATACCCACAATGTCATTTTAGAGAGAATTTAAAACTCGAGGTCGGCACTCTTCAGAGAACTGTTGACACGACAGATTTTGAGTAGACTTAAAATCTACGGCAGTTAACATTAATTAAATTAGGAAGTTAATCATTGAGTTAACTTATTCAAATTGAACTCCATATGTAACATCAATTATTTGAGACACAATAGCTCAGGATGAATATATAGTTTTAAAATGGAGAGATAATATTACTGATATTTGAAAGTTATATGAATTTACCAGACTCCTGTTATACTTTCAACACCTCTCATTTAAAGAGACCTGGCGAATTGTTCCCAGACTGTTAACACACTGGAGATCAGGTAAATGTAAACATAGATCAGAGGTGGGTGACATACGAATTATTCATCGTGCTAACGGTAATTGCGTAAAAAATTTAATATTT